>NW_017306529.1:727558-751814 GCF_000935625.1 Nanorana parkeri
GCATACTGTTGACAGGGCTACTTGTTTGGTTGCAGGCTGGCTGGCAGGTTGGGGCTGGGGAATTTTTGTGTTTTGGTTAGTGGCAGAACTACCAGTGGCGCAGCAGTCATGCACGCGCACAGCCCTGACAAGGCATCCCTCCACTACCAGTGCGCTTTACATTTCCTAAACCGATAAATACATTCAAACTACTGTTACATAGACGGCAAAAGTGACAGACGGGGGCGGGGAGAAGCCGGGGAAGAGGCAGAGCGTGAGGGGGGCCAAGTCGCTGCACCATGGGCCTCTGGGTTGTACTTGCCCCCTGGGCTAAAAGTTGCCAGTCAGCCCCTGACCATGAGGCACGGTTTAACTCATTAACTATGAGACATAGTTTTGATTTAAAATAAAAGTGCAAAATTGCCTGCTTTTTAAAAAAAAATAACAGGAGTTTAATAAATCTTCCCTAGAGGACACTGCCGACAGTGGCACATATCAGTTGTATACTGCATACCAACAATACAATAGACAGCTATTGCTTGGTTGTATATGGATAAGCTAGAGTGACAGTTGCTTTGCATATACAGATTATCTGGCCCACGTAGTTACATTGCATAGCCACCCGCAAATAAATAATTTATAACTTTTACTTAAGGTTGAGGTTACAGTTTTCCACGACAGAATTTCTAGTCTGTAATTAGGAATCAAACAACTTAAACATCCACAAGCTGCCAATGAAAAAATGTGCAGTTGCTGCAGAGCCTGTTGAAAGGCAATGTTAAATCACTGCCACCACGTTACACTATTCACCATCAGCCTTTGTCCCTCAAGCAAAGTTGCATGCTGCCTATTAATGAAGTTGTATTTAAGCTTCTGGGACCACGGCCAACACAGAAGACATCTCCATGGTTTTCAAAACATTATCAGTAGAGTCATGCCTACTTAGACTGCTTGCATCGATAGTCATGAAAATGGATCGCTTTCAACGCTAAAATGAAAGAATGTGTCAGGGAAACCATCTACTCAAATACCATAAACTCTAAAGCATGAACTGGTATTAGATCTAGTTATATCAATGAAGTGTATTGCCCTTATATTAATGAATCTACAAGATGAAGCCACCATTTTTGGCTGGAGTTGTATACTCTTCTAGGCAGTGATGTTCATGGGGTAGAAATAAATTGCAACACCAACACACACCTGCATTGTGAGATGTTCTGCCTTCATTTTAATGCCACACACTGCAAAATAAAACTAATGACTTCAGTCAAGTGGTTGGTCCTATTTATTTGCCTCAAGAGAATTTTCATATGGGCAGTACTAGGCAGTGTGTAGCAGGAGATTAGAATGTGTTGCAAGCACTACCGTGTGGGTCTTGTGTATACAAGCCTTCTTATAATCATATATAGTGTGAGATTTAGCTTCCAATGGTAGCGCATTAAGGACGCATCCACTCGCTGCAATCTTCATTCAAGGGCTTCCTTGCCCACTTTTATTAACAATTACCCTCGCAGGGATTCGCAGGGATTCTTTAGCATCTCATGGCAGCACATGCCCATCCAGCCTCCTGGCTTTGCATTTGCAGCACCGCTGCTCCGGCCTCAGCCCACTGTCTGTTCCTGTTCAGCCCAGACATATATGTTATATGCTGGAGACAAGCTTGTAATGTTGGGGAGCTCACAGATCACTCGCACAGCTTTTCCATTAACGAAAAGTCTTTATTTCTCTTTCAAAAGGCAGACAGTAAAAGAAGTCCAACATAAATAGCTTGTCTCCAGCATATAACATATATGGGCTCACCAATCCTCGAGGTGTCACACACGCTCACAGTGTCCCAGTCCTGTAACAGTTTTAATAGCTTTTCTTGCAGCACTGCTGCTCCGGCCTCAATCCCCAGGGCCCCTGTCTGTCACCTCCAGACAACCCAAGTAATGTGCTAACCCGCACAATAGGTATCACGAAGCCGCAGCACTCTGCTGCACTGGCCTCCACTCTGACTCCTGGGTGGAGTTCTCCTGACTCACAGGTGGGGCCCTGAACATGAGCCAGCATTCTTCTCATAAGGGCTGTGCCCAGGTGCACAATCTTTCAGTGCTGGTTACCCCTAAAGCCTGGACCCAGGAAATGAGATTTCATCCCTCCCAATGCTCTTTGAAATCTCCCAGTTCCAGGAACCCATGCCAAATCCGGAAAACCTGGGAAGAACTACATAGCCAGCTCTTTCCCAGTAAACGTTTGCACTTTCTGGAACTGCACAGCCCCCCTGGCTGAGAGACCTGGGTGACTATATTGCCAAAAGACACCCTGGCATTGCCACGCACTGCCACAACACATATACACACACACATATTCTTTTTATTTTATTATAGTCGGAAAAAAATATAACTTTTAAATTTGAATATCCTATTTTTTTTCAAGACAGCATTTTGATTTCTTTGCTTCTCTTGGCTTGTTTTAAAGGCCATCTTTGCTTTGCTAGTTTTTAGAGCTCAATAGCTGAATCTAAAATGTATCTACCCCTCTCCTTTGTTTCTCTTCAGAGGACGTTATAAGGACTTTCAATCAGACAGGCACAGTCGGAAGGTAAACAGCTTCTGCTGTGCTCTCTTTAAAAAAAAAAACAATAATGCATTGTGACACCAGAGTCATTGTTGCATTCCATAATAAATGCACACAAAGATTTTATAAAGTAAAAACAGATCTAAGAAATCAGTATATGTATAAAAGTAAAGAAAACCATAAAGTGACATGACCCAAAACCATTTATGTTTCCATTTGATACCCCCTTCAGTTTGGACCAGTCACACTGATATGGACAAACAACTATCTCATAAAACAAAGATTTGATAAGACTGGATGGAAATATGCAGCTTTATAATGGATGTGACATGGCAAGGTCGAAGCCGAGGAATGTCACAACCACAGATGTGAAAACATGTAAAAGGTCTGCGAGTATTTCACAAAGCTAGTATCCATCCAGTGAGTGTGCAATTTAATAAGTATGCAAAGAGCAATGGTAATATAGCAAGCACAGATAGCACAATAACCCACATAGCAATCCAAAATCCCTTATTATAGCTCTGCTTACATTTATCTTCTGCTAACTTTTCATTTGCTACCATGCATAAATGTATACTTGTGCTAGTCAGCATCATTAGATCTGAACCGCAGGCTGTTTGAACACAATTAATGCAGTTATGTATTCATAAAACTTGTGTGTCTGAATTTAGCTTAAATTAGCATCTAGTGTTTATCTGTACATCAGCAGTCAGACTGGAAGAGGAAGGTGCAGCACTAGGGGTCAGTCAGGTGTGCTGCATGCATATATACAGACAAGAAACATGCTAAAAGAACGAAAGAGCAGAGGAATGAGCTCATTTGTGTTTTGTGGCCCTTTCACTCTCCAATCCCATGCTCGTGGCAGGGAGGTGACCTATCTGTATTGTATAACTGCAGTAGAGAAATGTCCGGTCACCAACCTGGTTCTGCTGTCTGGTAGAGTTGTGTAAATCTCAGGAAGGGATGGACAACAATAAAAATTCTTTGGCATGGAAAACTGCTCCCATATATACTGTATATCCCAACTGTGTATGGTCCTTTATATTTAAAAATGTTTAGCAAGTACCTGTCCTTGCAGGTCATTTTACAGCATTTCCAGTATCCCTGGATGTGCACTCTAATTGCTATAACCCCAATTTAAGTGATATTCATTTGTATAAGTGATTTTCATTTTCCTCAACAGCTACAATATTTTTGTGTGGGTGCACCAAATGCCTTTGCAGACCCAGCTATTTACTTGAAAAACAGCAGTGACATTATGACTGTGCTGTGCATTGCATTTGCAGATAGCAAAGCTGTGGGAGGGACCGTGCAGGCTTCACCCACTACAGACTCCTTGCAGAAAATTACAGGAAGCTCCTACGCAGAGGTAAAGTCCCACACTGGATTAGAGCACAGGCCTGGGAGAAATACACAAAGAACACCAAGATTTAAGTAAGAATATACCTTCCTCTGGTATTTAGACAATACTTGCTTATCCCAGAGCTCAGCTTTAAAGCAGAACACTGGAGAAAAGTGTTCCTAACACTTGCAGTGGAAAGGTTAAGGGTTATGTGCTCCTTTTCATCTATGTGCTAAAAAAGTTATACTCACCCGGCTTGCTCTTAGACCGGTCTCTGGGACCCCTCTCCCCTCCACTGTAGCAGTCTAAGGATCCTTTTGTCATCACATTCTATACACAGTGTATAGTACGTGAGGAAGCTGAGGGACATACCATCGCTGCATCGGAGGAGAAGACAGGCTTCAGGGACCAGAGTAGCAGCCAGCTGGCTTCTTGGTTCGAGTGAGTATAACTTTTTTAGCACCTAGACAAAAATTAGCCCTTAAACCTTGCAGAACGGGGGTAGACCACAGAATAAATGGTCACCAGCACTCCAAGTTTTCTTTGAAAACGAAATCCTTTTATTCATTCTTGCAGGTCATATCACCATGCGTTGCCACTTCTGTTTTGCAAGTGTTTGGCGGCGCCATCCGCGGCCACTTCAGCACCCTCCCACCTTATATGGGGCTTCTCGGTCAGGAGTGCGGTGGGACTCTCTATTTCACTGCAAGGCTTAAGCACACTTTTGCCCAGAGTTCTGCTTTAATAATACTTACTTGGGTCTATTTTATATATAGTGTACTGTTATTGTATTAAAAAAACAAACTCTGATACAATGAAGCAGGAGTAAAGACCTTCCTTAACCTGTAAAAAGCCCCTACAGGGAATATTTACCACTGGTCAGCGTTCTGTGATGTAAGCCGCTGTTTTGTTTAGTGTTATTATCTCACCATATTTTAAAGATATTAAATGTTTCTTCCATTTTAAATGACTGAAATATCATACCCTGCATCTACATATGTTTACATTATCGACATTTACTTTAATCTACAAGTGAAAAGGTTCCAAGCCAAGATATCTGATATGAGGCACTTATTATTAGTTAGGGCTTACGCTGCTTATTTGTTGATATGGCTGTAATTCTATTTTAATGAGCAATTTTCTAACTTTTCCCACATATTTTTCTGCATGACTTACACTTTGTTGGCCTTATGGCTCCAATTATTCCCTCTGTTTTAATAATAAAATAAGCAAATATGGCTAAATATTTCCAAACAGATCACAGCTTCGATGTGGCTCTAGCTGAATACAAGCTATGTTTTCTTGGCTCATCTGGCTAACGGTGCTGCCAACTGGCCTTTTGTATGGGAATTTTATCCCCCGCTTATAATAAAGCCTAAAGCATTTTAGTGTACACAAGAGCATAACATTAATTATCCTTGGTATGTAAAACTAAGGTACAAAAAGATACATACAAGCCGCAAATATGTGATGGTTTACTCTGACCTTTCAGTGGCATGACAGCGCTGATTGGCACATGGGATATACACTAACGAGTATTAAACTCGGCTCAAAGAATATTGCTTTCGTTTATATCTTGTAATTTTTTATACATGTGTAGCTGGCACAGCCAGCTTTAAGGCTTTAATTAAACTGTTTAAATAAAAGACAACTAAGCCTAGCGTGCATCAAAAGCATTTGTTGCAATGTATTGGTCCTGACTGTAGTCCAGCAATAGTCTTCTTATGAGGTGATTATTTGCTACTTGGCCCTGTTAATTTAAAGCTGAACGTCATGCTCATGCAGAGAGTCATTAAGGGACACAGGATCAGAACTATTCCTTGGACATATGGGTTATACTGCCACTAACAGGAGGCACTGGACACTGGCAAACTAAAAAACTGATAGCCACTCATATATAACCCCTCCAACCTCCACCATCTAGGAGCATGGACATCTTTTCTCTTTTGAAAAAATGTTGAACCATTTTTACTAGCAATTTGTTTCTTTTGATATCAAGACTTTATCGCTACACCACTGAGCTTTGCTCTCTAAGCAGTTTCCCGGATTAGATAATCCTCAGCGCCGCCTTGAGGGCTGTATCCGAACCCCACTGGACTGAAGATTGAGGAGCCTGTCTATAACATGACCCCCAGGCAATGGGTTCTGCCACTGCACACCCCAGACATGTAATGTACTGGTTTGTTAGCTGCAAAGCACTTTACAGCCTCCAGTCTGACCTAGTCCCGAAAGCCCTATTTGTGAGTATGCTCATGGACGGTGTAAAAGTAACCTGGGATGGAATACACCAGGTTTGTCATAGCCTCCCTTCATCAGGGTACCTTTTTTGTGATCAGTACAAGCTGATCTACGCCTTTCCTCCTCTCAAACTTCTTCCTCAGCTGTTCCACAGGATCAAGATGGAGGGTGTTCCATTAATTCTCATAGCATCAAATTGGCCTAGAAGGGCATGGTACTTGTACCTCATCAGACTTGTGGCAGACACCCCGTGGGCTCTTCCTGATTGGCTGGATTTTCTGTTCCAAGGAGTGATTTACCACCCCGGTTCACAGTCACTAGCTTTGATGGCTTGCTTATTGAAGCCCAGGTCCTGGGGACCTGATTTAGTGATTCATACACTGCTGAAACCTAGGATATCTACCTCATGCTCTACCTGTACAGCCACCAGTCACGATATAGGATCTGAATTTGGTTCTTTTGGCTTTCCAAAAACTGCATTTTGAACCCATTAGGGAAATTCCCATTTCCTCCCCTATGCACAAGGGTGTCTTTGTTTTTGCCATCACCTGAGCTAGATGTGTGTTTGAGCTAGCTTCCCTGTAGAGAACCATTCTTGATCTTACACAAAGACAAGGTTGTTCAGAGGTCCAGAACCTCCTTTCATCCAAACATAGTTTCTGCTGTTAAACTCTAGTAGTTTCTTACCAACCTCTGTTCAGCCCCAGTACATCCAAAAAGGATTTCCTTTTACTGCTTAGATGTGGTACATGCTGTGTATGGTTATATTTTAGCCACTGCTTCCATTGGAAAGACTGACTGTCTTTTTATCATTCCTGATAGTCCCCGTATAGGAAAACAAGATTCCCATTTCACCATTTCTTGGGGGGTCAGACAAATCATAGTACAAGCCTACAGGCTTAAAAGACAAGATTTCACCTTCTTCTGTCAAGGCACATTCTACTAGGTCTGTAAGTGCTTCTTGGGCCTTTCGGCATCAAACTTCTGTCCCTCAAATATGCAAAGCTGCTACCTGGACTATTCATTCATTTTCCAAATTTTACCAGTTGGATGTGCAGGTCCCAGCTGCTTCAAGCTTGGGGTGTAAGGTTCTTCAGGTATGTCTGTAAAGGTTCTCATTCATCCAGGTCATGGTATATCTGTAAAAAAATAAATCAAGGCTACTGGACTTGTCTTGATTTTTTTTCGTGAAGACGTTTTGCTGGTCATCCAACTAGCGTTTGCAATTCAGAATTTCAATTTCTGAATTGAGAAAGCTAGTTGGATGACCAGCGAAACTTCTTCAAGAAGAATACAGCAAGTCCAGTTGCCTTGATTTATTTTTTACAGATATGTCTTTCAGGCTGCTCTTTGAGCTGTAGGCTGCCCCTAGCTTTTTACACTGTTGCTATGTGAGCTATGTTAGTTTTTGTTATTGTTTGCTGTTGCCCACTCCTCGGTTGCATTGCTTTTGGATGTCCCATATATTCAAGAATTACTTCTGATCCTGTGTGTCCCTCAATGAACGCAAAAGAAAGCCATATTTTTGTGCTTACCATACTTAGCCCTTTGTGTTTGAGATCTGCTCCTAATATTAATTTGATCCAAAACTGAAGCATGATGGGTGTGGGCATGAGTTATACCTGACTGGCTAACACCTTCTTTTTTGCCAGTATAACTCATAACTCCAAGAATTACTTCTGATCCTTTTTCCCCTAATGAACTCAAAGAACAGAATTTATGGTAAGTACGAAAGTCCTGTTTTTTTACTACCTGAGTTCGCCATCATGTGTCCCGTCATTGCACCTCCCCTGGTGGTGGGGACTTGTAATTGCATGCTGCTCTCCCAACTAGTCTTGTTCATTTTTGTTAAATTTGGACGCAAATGGATATCACACTCCCCAGCTTCTGTTTCAGAGTGGATGATTGAGATAGATAGAATCCCTGCCTTTGAAAGGGTAACGTACCAAAGGAGAGGGCTTGATAGTAAATTCTCCCTGATTTGGTCCTCTTGGTTACACTTTAGATCCCGGTAGTCAATGTTTCTTGGTTGTATCCCTCTGGTAATCTCCATGAGTATTATACTATGTCTCCCATTGTCACTGCATCCCTTACCCTTTGCGGGTGTCCGGTCTATTTTTTATACCTGAAATGTTGGTTTTATATCTGTATTGCTATGTTCTAGGGCAGTGGTGGCGAACCTTGGCACTCCAGCTGTGCCAAAACTACAAATCATAACATGCATCTGCCTCTGGGAGTTATGTCTGTGATTGTCAGAGCCTTGCAATGCCTCATGGGACTTGTAGTTCCAAAACAGCTGGAGTGCCAAGGTTCGCCACCACTGTTCTAGGGAATACTCCGGTCCTCATGAAGGGATGTGCTTGGTCAATGCTTGGTGATGTTTGTTTTTTTATTTGTCTGTTGATCTATGTTATTGACGGTTTACAAAACTGTTCAATAAAAACAATCTGATTTAAAAAAATTGTGATTAGCAAGGGTGGGTGAAGAAGAATGGGGATGTGTCTTTTTAAAAAAAAAAGAGATTCACTTTTACTAAAGGGAACCTTTGCAGGAGAAACATGGAGGCTGTCACTGCTCACTTATTACCGTACTAAATTCTGCAAATGATAGTTGCCTGACTGCCATACTGACCCTCTGTCATGAATACTTTGAGTCACTAACTAGTTCTGGATCAATGACTTAGAAAGTATTAAATCCAGATGGTCACTATAACATGCAGGCAAAAGGCATTTTTACAAGGGGTTCAGCATTAGCAGCACTAAAAATTGCTCCCTACAGAAGTAGCATAGTAGTTAGTTGCGGTATAAATCAATCTCACATGATCACATAATGCTCCATAAATGTATCAATCCTCCATTAATGTAAGATTGATGGCTACAGGATGCTTCTACATGTTCCTTGTCTAGCTTACTCCATAAAAAGCCATATGTTCGACTTTTGCGTTTAGCAATCATTTGCTTCCAGCTTTGGGAGACCGGTTGTGCAGGGCAGGGGAAGCTTAAGGGAGCAAGGAATAAGGTAAGTATAGCTACGTATTCCTCTACCCCTGGATTAAATGATCATTCTACTCTTGCAGTGGTGGTGGTGGTGGGGGAATGGCACTACAAGGGCAATTTTTTCACTTAACCTGAAGTCCAGCTTTAATATGGAATTTTTATTTATTTCTTAGATATAAAAAAAAATTTCTTTAACATTTTAGTTTTTAGTCCTGATTATAATACACTATATTGGCAAAAGTATTGGGACGCCAGCCTTTACACACACATCAACTTTAATGGCATCCCAGTCCGTAGGGTTCAATATTGAGTTGGCCCACCCTTTGCAGCTATAACAGCTACAACTCTTCTGGAAAGGCGTCCACAAGGTTTAGGAGTGTGTCTATGGGACTGTTTGACCATTCTTCCAGAAGATCATTTGTGAGGTCAGGTACTGATGTTGGACGAGAAGGCCTGGCTCGCAGTCTCCACTCTAATTCATCGCAAGGGTGTTCTATCGGGTTGAGGTCAGGACTCTGTGCAGGCCAGTCAAGTTCCTCCACCCCAAACTCACTCATGCATGTCTTTATGGACCTTGCTTTGTGCACTGGTGCGCAGTCATGTTGGAACAGGAAGGGGCCATCCCCAAACTGTTCCCACAAAGTTGAGAGCATGAAATTGTCCAAAATGTCTTGGTATGCTGATGTCTTAAGAGTTCCCTTCACTGGAACTAAGGGACCAAGCCCAACCCCTGAAAAACAACCCCACACCATACGCACTGTTGTTGTGCCAATCTGAAGGCCACATGAAGTTTGGAGGTCTGTAGCTATTGACTCTGCAGACAGTTGGCGACTTCTGCGCACTTCAGCGTGCGCTGACCCCGCTCTGTCATTTTACGTGGCCTACCTCTTCGTGGCTGAGTTGCTGCAGTTGACCGTGGAATATTTAGTAGCAAGGAAATTTCATGGATGGACTTATTGCACAGGTGGCAACCTATCACGGTACCACACTTGAATTCACTGAGCTCCTGAGAGTGACCCATTCTTTCACAAATGTTTGTAGAAGCAGTCTGCATGCGTAGGTGCTTGATTTTATACACCTGTGACCATGGAGGTGATTGGAACACCTGAATCCAATGATTTGGAGGGGCATGCCAATACTTTTGGCAATATAGTGTATATAACATCAATATATACTAAACATTAATACATACTTTAATAACTCTTTGAAGAAAGCATATGGACTTATTTTTATGTGTAGGGTATAACACTGTCACATATTCCTACTGTATTTTCATATTACATCATAGAATATATGAGGCTGCTTCTATGGATTTGGAAATATGTGCTAAGCTCTTGGTTCTGTGAATTAAACTCAGCATGAACAGTTATAACACTGAGATGAGAGAATAAATTCAAAGCCGAAGTCTGGGGGGTACCCTAACCCTGGCAGTGTGGCAGTGGGGCTTCCCCTGCATTATAAGAGTTAAGTGTTCATTTGTGTCTAGGTTAAAAAATAAGAGTTATACTTACCTGATGCTCGGAACCAGCGGCGCTTAGACCAGCCCCATCCACCTCTATCCTCCTCCACTGCAGCGGTCTAAGGATCCTGAGTCACATCACATTCTAAACACAGTGTAATAGATGATGAGGGACATGCCATTGCTGGAGGGGAAGAGGAGACAGGCTGGACGGATCACTGTCACAGCTGTCCTGCTCCGAGGACCAGGTGATTATAAAACTTTCTTTTTTTAATCTAGACACAAATGAGCACTTTTTTTCCCCAGAGTTCTTTTTTAAAGTTCACAAAAAAATCAAACAGATCTGAGTCTGTCCAGGCAAACGATTCACAATTCTCTCATTGCTCCCATTTGTGTGTGCCCATTGGCTCAGTTCTCAATAACACCAATTCTTGTCAATGAAAAGTAATGAACTGTGTGATTCTATGTGGACAATGCAATCTGACATTCATCCATATTATCAGCAATTCGACCAGATAAATATCTGTTTACAAATCCTCACAAATCAGTTATCTGAACTCTGTAAGGCAAAGATTTTTTTTGTTAATCTCCTTCTCTAGTTTTATCTCCTACTATGAAATCTATTCAGTTTGTTTCATACATGCAAATGATTTGAGCTCGACAGCGCCATCTGCTGGCTGGAAACTTTTTACCAATGTGAAGACATTTCAGTTGCTAGAAATGGGCACAAAATGTCAGCATTTAACATTCGATTCAGGTATTTTAACAGGTGTAGACCTCCTCTGTCCTCGCAATGATTTTATTATAATGCGTCATCCAATGCAAGAGACATTACAGATAACATAATTCCAAGTCTCTATCAGGACATTTGCCAAAAATACTCTCTGCCCTTAGAAGCTCTGCATAGTTTCCCTCTGAAATGCACTCCAGGGTTTTGCTTGTGAAAACAATAGGAAGGGCTGACAGATGTAGAGCCTGAAGCCAAGAAAACACTTGCATTATTCTGATACTCTGCTTAAAATTCAACCTACAGACTCTCTGCTCCTCACAGAAAACACATTAACAGACACGCATGCTTAAATGGTTATGAAGCACGCCACACAAAGTGCAGACATCAGTCAAAAAGCTGCAAATGATACATGCATTACTTTGTTTAAATATTAATCCTGCAAATTCATTTAAGTATCTTACCGGCTTTTCAGTTTACAAAAGAGCTCATTTAGGAGACCATAAAAATACTCGTCTAGGTTTAAGAGATGGAATCCATTATTTTCCAGCAGGCCTCACTTCATAAATAAGTTATACAGTATATGCACTATTATCCTACATAGGACGTTGTCACCCTTTTGAATAAATGTATGTATTACTTAATAAGCACTCTTTTGAATTCTAATTTGATACATATAAATATACACTGCCTGGCCTAAAAAAAGTCACACACTCTGATATATATCATTGGACCGCCTTTAATTTTGATTACAGCACGCATTCGCCATGCCATCGTTTCGATAAGCTTATGCAGTGTCACAACATTTATTTTTGTCCAGAGTTGCATTAATTTTTCACCAAGATCTTGTAGTGATGATGGGAGAGTCAAACCACAGCGTTGTATTCTCCAGCACATCCCAAAAATTCTCAATGGGGTTCAGGTCTGGACTGTGTGGTGGCCAATCCATGTGTGAACATGATGTCTCATGCTCCCTGACCCACTCTTTCAGAATTTGTGGCTGAGGAATCCTAACATTGTCATCTTGGAATATGCCCGTGCCATCAGGGAAGAAAAAAAATCTATTGATGGAAAAACCTGGTTATTCAGTACAGGCAGTCCCCGAGTTACAAACATCCGACTTACATACGACCCCTACTTACAAACAGAGGCTATTATTGTACAGCAGGGGGTTGCAGGCTGCAGCCAAAGTGTACTGCGCAGCATTTCAGTCGTTGTAATGCTACCATGCTCGGGCCGACGAGGAGTGCCTGCCTTTTTGGGTCTGGTTCGTAGTACCGTATGTACATTACAGGAAGTTGGTTCTTGTTAGACATGCAGACGAGAGGTGGCCGCCTTTTCTTCCGGGTCACTGTGTGGTTTTTACTGCTGTCTGTATCCTCATTATAAAGATTTAATCTCACTTCCTGTCCTTGAGACCACAGGAAGTGAGAGGAAATCTACTCCTAGGAAGGGAAATTCACTGCTGTAGGAGTTATCATGGGAAAAAAGGTGTCTCCACTGAACTTTATCACCAATCCTTGTTTCCACGACAACCCAAAATTTTCAAAATCCAATTGTCACAGGGACAGAAATGAGGGGAACTCTTCTGAACAGGAGCACACACAGCAAAACAAACATTACAGGGGGTTAACCTTTCCCTGTTATCCAAAATGAAAAAAAAAAAATTGGCCTGGAGTTACACTTAAAAAATGTACCTGTTTGAACTTACATACAAATTCAACTTAGGAACAAACCTACAGTCCCCATCTTGTTCGTAACCCGGGGACTGTCTGTATATTCAGGTAGGCAGCTGACCACATCTTTTGGAGACATAACCTTGCTGAGCCTAGACCTGACCAACTGAAGAAAAACCCCAGATCATAACACTGTCAGGGCCACAAATTAGGGTTGCACAGATACCAAGTACAGTACTCGGTACAAGTACGAGTACATGTACCGATACTTTTGAGCTCCAAGACTACACTAGAGAAAAATTCAAAGTTAGGAGTCGGCTGTCATTTGTAAGGAGCACACGGAGCTTCTGGGATTTGTACATCTCTGTTTTAATGTACGATTTTGTTTTTATAAATATAAATAGAGGGATGTACAGATACCAGTTTTGCGAGTACGAGTACTGGTACTTGCCGAGTACTTACAAGTACGAGTACTGATACATTTTTGTTTATTGTCATGTGACAGTTTTTCTAAAACAATACAGACTAATGATTTCAGGACAGTGGTGGAGCGCCAGAGCCAGGTCCCAGCTGCAACCTCTGCAACCCTGGTAGTTCTCATGAAAATGCCAAGTATCTGCACTGGTACTCAAAAAGTATTTGTCCATCCCTACCACAAATATAGTGAAGTGGCCCCATGGGATTGTGTCATCCCTTGCACCCACTTAATTCAATTAATTTATTTTATTTAATCTAACACTAGTTTTAGTCACTATAAGGTACAGCTTTCTGGAATTTTCCGTGGGCTGTTTCTGGTTTCCCATTTTGTCTGTTTTCAGGTTACCCTTAATAGTGTCATTTCAATTCTGCCTGGAGATGGCTGTCGCTAGGAAGATCTTTGGAAATAAGGTGGTCGTGATTAGTTACCTACGTTTTGGAGGGAAAAGTAAACAACCAATCAGTTGTGGGACTCACCTTTAAATGTTTACAGTCAGAAGCTCTCTTCAGCAGTGATCGTCTGCAACACAACTTGCCATGGTTCTTGTTAGACATGCAGACGAGAGGTGGCCGCCTTTTCTTCCGGGTCACTGTGTGGTTTTTACTGCTGTCTGTATCCTCATTATAAAGATTTAATCTCACTTCCTGTCCTTGAGACCACAGGAAGTGAGAGGAAATCTACTCCTAGGAAGGGAAATTCACTGCTGTAGGAGTTATCATGGGAAAAAAGGTGTCTCCACTGAACTTTATCACCAATCCTTGTTTCCACGACAACCCAAAATTTTCAAAATCCAATTGTCACAGGGACAGAAATGAGGGGAACTCTTCTGAACAGGAGCACACACAGCAAAACAAACATTACAGGGGGTTAACCTTTCCCTGTTATCCAAAATGAAAAAAAAAAAATTGGCCTGGAGTTACACTTAAAAAATGTACCTGTTTGAACTTACATACAAATTCAACTTAGGAACAAACCTACAGTCCCCATCTTGTTCGTAACCCGGGGACTGTCTGTATATTCAGGTAGGCAGCTGACCACATCTTTTGGAGACATAACCTTGCTGAGCCTAGACCTGACCAACTGAAGAAAAACCCCAGATCATAACACTGTCAGGGCCACAAATTAGGGTTGCACAGATACCAAGTACAGTACTCGGTACAAGTACGAGTACATGTACCGATACTTTTGAGCTCCAAGACTACACTAGAGAAAAATTCAAAGTTAGGAGTCGGCTGTCATTTGTAAGGAGCACACGGAGCTTCTGGGATTTGTACATCTCTGTTTTAATGTACGATTTTGTTTTTATAAATATAAATAGAGGGATGTACAGATACCAGTTTTGCGAGTACGAGTACTGGTACTTGCCGAGTACTTACAAGTACGAGTACTGATACATTTTTGTTTATTGTCATGTGACAGTTTTTCTAAAACAATACAGACTAATGATTTCAGGACAGTGGTGGAGCCCCAGAGCCAGGTCCTAGCTGCAACCTCTGAACCCAAGTAGTTCTCATGAAAATGCCAAGTATCTGCACTGGTACTCAAAAAGTATTTGTGCATCCCTACCACAAATATAATGAAGTGGCCCCATGGGATTGTGTCATCCCTTGCACCCACTTAATTCAATTAATTTATTTTATTTAATCTAACACTAGTTTTAGTCACTATAAGGTACAGCTTTCTGGAATTTTCCGTGGGCTGTTTCTGGTTTCCCATTTTGTCTGTTTTCAGGTTACCCTTAATAGTGTCATTTCAATTCTGCCTGGAGATGGCTGTCGCTAGGAAGATCTTTGGAAATAAGGTGGTCGTGATTAGTTACCTACGTTTTGGAGGGAAAAGTAAACAACCAATCAGTTGTGGGACTCACCTTTAAATGTTTACAGTCAGAAGCTCTCTTCAGCAGTGATCGTCTGCAACATAACTTGCCCCACCCTCCCTCCCTTGTTGCGGCTATCCTTTTTTGGGGGTATTGTCACCCACATATGTGGGTGGACAGTGTTTAATGTTATATTGGACTGGTGATGAGTATGGCTCGATTCTGGGTGACTGAGCTACTTTATGTTAAAAGTTATAACTTGTTTTAAAAGTTCATTCGTTTATATATAAGTGTTGTTGAATTTAAATAAAGAATTTATAATTTTGCTTTTAACCCCAATAAAAAGCTGCGGCCAATATTTTCCACTTATACTGTTTGTATAGTTTTTATTTATTCTGTTATATATATTTTAATCGACTTAATCGAATAATTGTTGCAGCTCGAAATCCCATGCTCGAAATCCAGGTGGTGACTTTTTTTGGCCAGGCAGTGTATATGGAGAAATATTTTTACTGCGGATTATAGCTCCCACAAATGCAAAGTCTCAGTCATACTGTTAACTATGCAGGTAGCACAACATGACATATAGCTCACAAGCCATATAACAACTAGGAGCCTCCAATATGGGCCTCTCCTTAACCCTTTCAAGATCAGAGGTCATTGATACAGACGAATAAGCAGGACTCTGACTGCAATCCTTATCAAAAGTGTTTTAGTTTAAAAATCAGGCGCATCCAACATCAACAAGAATGCTATCTATTTTGGCTAAACAGCATTATTCAAAGCATAAACATAATAGAGGTGATTGATGTCTATGTGTATAGGCCACATTTAGCACTAGCAGCTTGTGTTCATAAATGTATCTCTATTGCAAACATATTTAATAATAAAAACTGTTCTGTTTTTATTATAGGCTGACAAATGCACAAACATGTAAAAAACAAACTATTTTCAAACGTTGTCTATTTTTTTAAATTAAAGCAGAACTTCAAGAAAATGTAACAACATACAAACAAATAGTCCATTAAATGATAAAATAACAAAGCCATCTTTTGCTGCAATATTCACCTTCAATCCAGAAATTTCCACTGCAGTACTATTTTCTGTCACTAGATGTCCTGAGTGTGATGGCCTGCTTTATTCAACATCTTTCTCTAAGCCCGGACCTTCCTGGACCCGCAACAGCCTGTGACTGGACAGTGAAAGGAAAAGAGAAGCAGCACAGTGTTGAGTTCATCTCTCTGTTACTCTAGTCCAGGGGTTGCAAACCTCTGGCCCTCCAGCTGTGGTGGAACTACAAATCCCATGAGGCATTGCAAGATTCTCACAGCCACAGCCAAGAGAGATGCATCACGGGATTTGTAGTTTCACCACAGCTGGAGAGCCGGAGGTTTGCTACTCCTGCTCTAGTCTCTCCTCCTATCAGCATGCTTCCTGTCAGTACATAAACTGATTGGTTAATTGTACTGCTTCTTCCTCTCACACTCCAGCCCTGCTGCACCGGGACTACAAGAGGCTGATACCATTTAAAATCCAAGTACCCACACCGCTTGCATTAAACAATGCATTTAATAATGAAGGGTTAATAATTACATAGTTGCCTTTGCAAGCGTCTTTTATATCTTAGAGTTTATGTTCTGGAGTTTAGCTCTAATGTATTATTTTTAATTGGGTACAGATGCACTATTAATAGATGGTACTGCAGATAAACACTGCTGCCTGATGGTGTCAGTGTTCATCTGCAGGCTAAAGGCTTTTATTTTTGTCAATAAAGTCTCAAGCAGACATGTGAACACTATTTCACAGGTGACCATCACATGATTGCGAAGCACACTGATTGGTTCCTAATCGTTAAGGTCCCCACACACCTTACGATAATCGTACTATAATCGTGGGAAATCCCGCGATCATACGATTATTGTAAGGTGTGTGGAAGCCGTGCGACCTCTACTACTGTAAGGTCGCACGACTTTAAACTTACGGACATGTTCGAAAACCGGCCGAGCATCGTACGATGTTCGGCGGGTTTGTGGCATGTCCGTACGATAACAGCAAGCGCACACTGCCCGTTCGGCATTGCGGTCATCGGAAGCCCGCCCCTCAGGGGCAAGTACTGCCTATGCAACATAGGCAGATCAAACGTTTTTTTAAGTACCTTACAACCATCGCAAGACAAAAGTCTTGCGATGGTTGTAAGGTGTGTGCCCAGCCTTAGTGGGATTGCTGGAGCAAGCAGTCGAGCAAAGTGTTGGTTGCCTGCTCTTAAGGAGGAGGATGTTTCTTAACTTAGCAGCATGCGGCATCGTTTTCATGAATGTTAACAAACATATTGTGGGTGGAAAGGGGTTAGGCCCCATTCACCTTTGTGAACAGGGCCGGATCGCAGAGTCTCAATAATTGCTCTGAGAGTCCATTCACATCAGTCCAATTAAAGCACACAACGCACCTAACGTGCATTAACAGTGCAGGAGGTGCTTTGCATTGCCATCTATTTGAATGGCACCCCAAACACACCTGTGCCCGCTATGCGATGGATTGCACCGCAATGCATGCTACCACAATAATGTGCATTGCCATTCAAAAAAATAGTGCATGGCAACGCAACACATTGTTGATGCGCGGTAGGTGCGGTGCGGTGTGTTAATCGCACAGAGCTGTGTGATTGATGCATCACACCGATGTGAATGGGCCCTGGGACTCATGCATTCTGCTGCAGTCGGGAAGTGTTGTGCAATAAAATGGCAGCTACCATCTTATGAAGCTGTTTACAGGCCCTTTGCACACGCTAACTGTTTGCATTCATGTGCAAACGGGGTGCAAATGGTCTGTGAACAGCTGCAGGCAGTGGCAGCTGTCATTGTATTATACAGTGCCTCCTGTCCACAACAGATTGCTTAAGTCTCATTTGTGATACTCATGCGATCGCCCCATTCGTAAGTGTGAATGGGGTCTTAAGATACAAAATGCTCCTGATTTTCTCTATACCTTTCTGGTTAAATAAACTGTATTTATTCAATTAACTTGTGATGGGTTTTATTTGTCAGATGTTTTTTTAACAATAAAGGTAAGTAGAAACATTAACCGACTGATCCAGGCAGTTAACACCGCAGTTTCTTGGATCCGCTTTGCAGTGTCATCTCTACTCCTTCAGTCTGCTAATTCGGGAATGAATCAGCATCATCACATCTGTCCAGTAAGTTGGCATAGGAGTTGTAAACCTGAACAAGATAAGAGGGGGTGTGTTCTTTCTGGCTAAGCAGTATGGCACAAGTGTGTGCATCAGAAGACTGACCAAACAGAATTTTAAATCCCTTGGCAGGTAAAACATATAACATATGTAATTCTACTCTTTTAGTGGTTTGCCTAAAATTACATTTTTATTGTCAGTCTCTGGTCTTTAAGAGTAAATTAATATGCCTGGGCCTTATAGTTTAAGCATTATTGATTGTCATTCTCTAGGCGTGATAGATGCAGTCTCTGCCGGTCTAGTTTAATTTAATAAATTCAATCCTCGGTGCTACAGGACAGCATATTTCTATATCCTGGTCCCCAGGGTGTAGCCTCAGCTATATCAGACTGTTTAATTTCTACTGGATTTAGTAACACAATAGGTCAGTACAGTCATGGCTGCTTATTGTTTTCTCCAGCCAGAATAAGCATTTATCAAATAACATTGGATGAAAGTCATGTTTGTACAGTACAACCACCAGATTGCTTTAAAACGGCATGCTGTAACATTAATTGTTAATCACAAATTCACTACGTGCATTGATTGCTGGTGTTGCGTAAAGGATACAGCACATTTCAACAGTAAGCTTTTGGCACCAAAAACAAATGTAAATATCATTGTAAGCACCCATACCCCTTTATCACCTACCCCTGATAGGTATACTGATCCTAATGTTATCCCTTACCCTTACATCAACAATGAACTTGCCCTTCTTATTAACCTAACCCGAGCATCACTAAATGGCGGACCATGTTTCGGAGACGGACCATGTGGCGGTTCTGTCTGGAGCGCGATTGCCCACCTGCACTGAGTTTTGGCTGGCTGACAGTAGATACATAGGTCTCCGAGGCCGGGGCATCCAGTTCCAGCCACAACCCAGCTCAGGCCCCCCTCCGCTTCAGTCATTGGACCGCTGTAGTCCTAGCAACCAATGACATCAGGAAGGGCTAGCTTCTACAACTACAAGTGATCTGGGTGTACTAGTGTCAGGATGGAGAGCTGTGCTGAATGAAGCAGGGAACGCTGTGCTCTCAGTGCTTCCTGCTTCACAGCTGTCAAAACCTAGCTGGAGTGCCAGGTAAACAGACAATCAAGCACAATCCTGTGTGACCGTGTGATGTTCCGGGATCAATCAGACAATCAAGCACAATCCTGTGTGACCGTGTGAGGTTCCGGGATCAATCAGACAATCAAGCACAATCCTGTGAAAACAGCGTGATGTGCCAGAGAGCACACACCAGCAGCTGCATGTTGTAGCCTGTATGGCTGACCACAGTACGGACACATACTGAGTAACTGTTCTGTCCAGACAGCGATTCGGACCTCTGCCCGATGAAAATTTTACTCACTGGACCTCCTTGAATTTAATTCACTACCTCTGACCTAACCCCGAATAGAACCCCAAATATTAACACTTAGCACTAAGGGCCGGTTCACACCACAAAGAGTGCGTTCCAAAGCGTCTGGCCTCTGGAACGCACTGGAATGCAACTTGGCCGGCTCCCTGCGTTCAGGGGCGGGAAGGGGTCATAGCGATGCATTGAAGTCAACGGCACCGCAGCCACGCCCCCACAGTGCGATCGCCCGCACCCGAACGCGGGGCACATTAGTGCCTGCATTCCAGTCCAGTGCCTTCTGCAAAAATAGTGCATGCAGCCATTGACTTCAATGCACTGCCATGCCCCCTCCCGCCTCTCAACAAAGGGAGCTGGCCGGGTTGCGTTCCAGTGTGTTCCAGAGTCCGAACGCTCTGGAACGCACTCTTTGGGGTGTGAACAGGCCCTTAAAGTTGAAAATACAAAAAAATATTACTACTACTATTTAAATGACAATATTAGGCGCTTATATACTAATGTTAGGTTCTTTATACAATAACAGGATCACCTGCTAGAATGTCTTTTGTTTGCATAAGGATGTTATTAGAACAATGTTCTTTTAATTGTTGTGTAGCTTGCAGAAAGGAACAAGTTTTCCTGTTGGAAGATTTTCTCTTTATCCTGTTCAGGTGGCAACTCAAAATTTTATATAAATTGTGATGTGCTCAGAATAAATAAAAATAAATAAAATAGTGCAAAAATATGTACAGTATATGCAACACTAAAACAATAATTAATAAATATTACACATATAAATACAAATAAGTGTCAAGTCCAGCACTCTCATGCCAAAGTTCAGCATTATAAATTGTGATAATGTGCGCAAATACTCAAATCAAAACACTGTGCAAATATTTACTCTTCCATCCATGTGATTGGTGTGTAGATAGTAGGGATGCACCGATACAGATACTAGTGTTGGTATTGGTGCCGATACAGAGTATTTGGGCGGGTACTCGCCCAAATGCTCTGATACTTACCCCCAATACTGGAACTTCAGGTCAGAGGGAGATTTCCTCTGACCTGTAATGCCGTGAGGGAACATGAATGGGTGGCGGGTAATGACTCGCCACCCGGCTTCCTGGTTGGCTGGGAAGCTGGCTCCATGCTGTTTGGCGAGCTCGATGCCGATTGGCCGGGAAGCCAGCTTTTCAGCTAATCAGCATTAAGCCGGCCAAATGGCATGGAAACGGCTTCCTGGTCAATCAGTCAATCAGGAAGCCGGATGGAGGGTAATGATGCACCTCTCGGCTTCCTGCATGAAAAACCTTTATCTTATCTCTTAATTACCTTGTTTGCTATTTTGAAAACCCACTATAAAAAAAGTAATGGTAAAAAAAAACAATTATGGGTTTTACCAATCATTTTTGGCATATACATTCTTAATGGTTCGCATAATGGTGTGTCCATTGCCTGAACACATTGTGTTGGAAGGCATACTTCTTTCTTATTCCAGAAATTTGGGAAGTGTGATATTGTCAACTGAAAATAACAAATGTAGTAATTTGAAAGTTAGATGAAAACTTTAGTGCAATATAACACTTTTGGTACCTAAACAGTACATTTACTAATACAGATCTGTGTATCAGACCAAACAGAAGGACAATCAAGGAAGAAAGACATTTGAGAGCCATGTAAAAGAGCATGGGGAGTATGTGCACTATAATTACCATTAGGGCCTGAGGTAATAATGTACAACCTGTACAAATAGATCCAGGGCATAAGTAGCATATGTCAAGGAGTGAGTAGCAGGAGGGCCACATCCCTTCCACAAATTACACTGACAGGTCAATCTGCCAAAAGTGGAGGCATTACATTATTAATGTAACTGACAGGAACTGAAGGAGAACAGGGAAACACTTTTTAAGATTGCTCTGATGCATTAGCACATTTTTTTCATGCAGTTACATCCCTTTATAAAGCTTTGGATAGATATCCAATGTAATGTTAACACTTTTTTAGTGGCATGTGTCATGCTTATAGATGAAATAACCCCATTTATTCAGGCTGAGTAACTCTGCATTAAAGTGTCTATTCAACATGCCCACCAAAGAATCCTATGTGTGGTGGGCTAGTCTGGTATTCTTGCCAACTCATCCCTGCAATAAGAGATGCATATGATTTATATAAGACTGTCTGATGGGGTGCAGCTGAGATGATAATCCAAGTCTACATATTTGAATCTCATCTGGTCCCAATTATGCAGCCCAGTCCCTTTTTAAAGAGATGCGCTGCCAATCCCAAAATATGTCTCTTGTTATGCAGACACTAGCACGGCATTGGTATAAAGACCCTGTCGATGCAAGAGTGGGGTGAAAGCACTGAGTTGGGTCACTCTTTTTTATGGATGCCACCATGGTGTCCTGCTTGCTATAAACACAACCTCATCAACAAACCAAAATGCTTTGATAATACCTCAGTGACTTTTCCCTACTCACAAATGCGGTCAGGATTTGATTAAGGCAAACTTGACACCTCGTTACAGTGAAAGAAATGTAAAGTATTGTATGAAAACCACAGACTGCAAACACAGCTTGTTCTTCTCCCTGAGCTTTCAGTCATCCCTGGAAAGTCAGTCCGGATACGGAGTCCTCTCTCTGTGGGCTTGGAACAGGTTTTCATTACACATTACATTTTGGACGCTGTTCGTCTCCAGGAAAGGAGCTGGCGATGTGTTTATTTTCATTACCTCTGTTTAGTGCTATCCACCCATAGCAACAGCTGTAGCGTATATATGCTATATAATAGGGTGGGTTACCCTATCTTTGATAAGAACTCTGAAATGGAAAGGTGAACATGAGCACTGCACGTGACTGTTCTAGCCTGATTTCTTCTAGTAAAGCTGGCCATACACTGTTATATATTTTTTCATTCAGCCTACAGGTTGAATCAAAAAAATATAACAGATTCCTCCATTCATCCTAAATAGCTGGGCTAGTGGCTGCGTGACTGTTCACCCAAACGTTTTCCAATTAGCTCCTTATTAAAGGATGCCGGACAGAAAGGGTGCCGACAGGGCTACCGACTGAACTAATTATGGTTGCTTCATCAATAATCGTCCAAAATGTTTACAGTGTGTGGCCAGCTTTAGTCTTTTTTGCTATTATTTACTGTATGGGAAACCTGTGATGAGAGAAATACTGGGGCTGCTGCTGCTGCTGATTGGTTGTCATGCTGATCTGATGGCTACAAATATTTATCACTGACCTGGAACAAGTATGCAGCCGGTGAAGTCCTGAACTGCATTTTTGTTTGATGTCAGTGACTCTGAAAACCTGGCAGCCACTAGTTCAGTATGACAGTCAAGAGACCAGCATTTCTAGAAGGAGATCAGCAATAGCAGCTCCCCTGCCTTTGTCATCACCAGTGTTGGAATGAGAAACATGTTGGCAGGTCCTAATATGGAAAAAAAACATCACATGCAGCATCCTAGCAAAGTGCCCCCTGTATTAGTCTGATGAGATATTATGATTACAATGGGAATATCCAGTCTCGGGATGAGGACCATACAAAGCAATAATGGTAATCTCTTTGACAATGGGGATCAAGTAGTACCGATCAAAGGTTTACCCCTTTTCTCCCATCCTGAAACTCTATTAGTTCGTCACACCTCAAGCTTAAAAAAAATCCCCTTTGATTAATTTGCCTAATGTGGCCTAAACTCTTATAGCACTGCATCTGGCAGTAAAAGCTGTGACATACACTTCCGCAGGAGTTAGTTCAGGCCAACTCTGTAAATTGTTTTGAAAAAATGCTGGATGAGTTTCTGAATCCACAGAATACAACTGGCCATTAATATTTATAATTAATAACACTGCAGATTGTTAATCAAGGGTATATCCAGTTGCCTTTGGGAATCAAAAATAACTTCTGGACCATGTTTTATAACCTGACCTACTATGAAACTGCATTGGTAAAACTCGGTTTTTGAGTTGTTTCATAAAGTCAACCTCACCATCCAGATGGAAGAAACCAGGGCACTAGCCTCAGGCTTTCTTGACCAGTTTATGGCTTTGAATGATTTCAAATGCTTAGCTTTAGGGAAAATTTACATCCTTGCATAATTTACACAGGTCTAGTAGACATACGTTAGAAGCATTCAGGGTTATACAACCTAAATTTAGTTTCTTCGCTAGGCCTTGCAGGAAACAAAGAGGTACCCTGGATAGAGCTCATAGCATCGACAGAGCTACAGGATCTTACATAGATAAGATAAGTGAGAGAGAAGTTGATATACGGAAAGGGGGAGGGAGAAAAAGGGTAAAGAAGTATAAAAGGAAAGAGAAAACATGAAACATTTTCTATCATTTGTTTTTAAAGGTCCGAGGTTTTTTTTTTGGGAACAGGGGTGGGGGACAGGGGCAGTGGAAAGGGTGGGAGG
>NW_017306529.1:752094-763731 GCF_000935625.1 Nanorana parkeri
AAGGAAGTTAGGTGAAGATTATAATACTGAGGGTGTTAAAAAAGAAATGGAGATGCAAATTAGGTGGCTATTTTTATAGTCTTCTGTACTATAATTTACAACAGCACTGCAATGCGAGAAATGTAGAACAACGCAATGTGAAATGTAATTAAGATATGTATGTTATACATGGAAATAAAGAGATATTAAACAGAAAAACTTTTAGAAAATATAACAAACGCTTTCTGAAAACAATTTTTTTCTAAGGAAATTTAACTGGTGTATGGCCACCTCTAGCCCATTGTCTCTGCCCCCCCCCCTTTTTTTTTTCTCTTTTCCCCCATTCCACTATACCTGATATGGCAATTCATATCTATTCTCATATCTTATCTGTGCCCTTATTTGTTTATTGTTTTTATAATTTTTTTTCTCAAAATCATGTTATAGATTAGCCTGATTCCATCTGAAACCTGGAAATAATCTATTTTACAGATGAACAATTAGTTCCTAGAGACCTCACATATCTCTGAAATTTCACAAGAAACCTTTTTCTTACTGTAGCTTAATATTTTTAATAATTATAAAATGTTAATGTATGTTTATTTTATGTCTACATGCTCTTCTTGAATGCTCCTTATGGAATGGAAATCTATTTTAAAGAATTGTGCCGTAATTTATAATAACAGCTATGTGAGTGAGTGATGTTGATTCTTTTGGTCATGATTTTGTGTTTAAGGTATGTAAATTCACCTCTGTATAATGTCTTAAGTGCAACAGGCTATAAAATGTACTTGTCAAAAATAAAGTATGGAAAAAGCACTAAGTGCTTGTAAAATTATATGTCGTACCAGATGTTAACATGGGAATGATAACTGTAAAAACGCCTCAAATTCAAAACCCAATTTGTGCATTGGGCAATTAATTGCAGAGATTTCACACTGCTGCCTGCTGGGTGTGTTTGATTGAGTAGTAGGGAGGAGACAAAGTAGCAGCAGGGTGGCCCCATGATCTCTTGGGGCCTAGTCCAGTTATCATTGTGATTGTGTCCCTGCCTATACAAAGTGCTGAAGGGGCGTGGCCACAAGTGACAGCTTTTATTCTCACATAACCCCTCTGCACACGCTATAGACTTACAAACTTACAGCAGACTGCATTCTTTAAAACTGGGCTCTTATTCATATATTAAAAGCATTTCAAGTTGGCCAGCCGCATCAAATCACTCACTCTCAAATCCATGGCCAATCCGTATTGTCAGAAAATTGCCAAATATGTACAAGTACATTGCATATTTAAATAAAATTGTAATGCCATTGGGTAAAAATGCAAAGTTTGCTAGAAGTTCATGAGGGCCTACAGCAGTGAGCAAATAGTTAAGCGAAAGTACTAGATGTGATAAAAATCAGGTGCAGTATTGAATGCGGTCTAACACATGTTGGTTAGAATTTTAAGATGCATTGTGATACAATTCTTTTGGTCTCCATTCATTTGACTTAAATGGGAACCTGAAGGTTAGTGCATCCAAAACTCACATAAAGTCATAAAACTACCCTAAATAAATGTGAATTACTTTTTGCTTGTACTACAAAATGTAGTAAATGGCATAGAATCACTTTTGGTATGAATGGCCCTAGACGATGCATATGGTGATAAAAAGGTAATCAAAAATGAATGCCTCTACATTTGTAATTTGAGATCTATTAGAGTGACTGTAAATGTTCATGTACCATGTTATAGAGGTGTCCTTACCACACTAATGTATGCTTCTAGTTTCAGATTGAGTGGTTAGAACCATAGATCTGCGGCTAAAACTATGAGCTGTAATTGAATTTCTGGAGAAAGAGCGTTCCGCACCTAAGGAAATCTAAAATCAGCTAAAAATTTTATGTGGGACACTGTAGTGGACATTAGCAATGTGCAGCGTTGGGTCAAGAAGTTTCAAGAAGGAGAAACCGAAATTCTACTACAGCGACCCCATAAACATTCTTTAGCCGATTATGGATTTTCTTAGGTGAGCAACCCTCTTTCGCCAGAAATTAAACTACAGCTCATTGTTTTAGCCGCAGATCCATGATTCTAATCAATCAATCTGAAACAGAAAAGCGTACATTAGTGGGGTAAGGACACATCTTTATAACATGGTACATGAACATTCACAGTCACTTTAATAAATCTCAAATAACAGACATGGAGGCATTACTTTTTGTTTGACCCTAATACAATAGTGCGAACCCTGATTCTGTGCTCTCCTCTAATGTCAAATTACTCAGTAGCAGAATACGCAATGGCCAAGTGAGGAATCACTTTGATGCAGTTACCTGGATTGAAGATATACAGGACTTTATGCTAACCAATGTAAATATCTGAAAAGCTTCCTATCCTCTGGCAATCCCGCCATCCCCCGCTCAGTCTTCTGTCTGTCTGATTTCTGCCAGCTCAGTGGGAAGCCTTCCGACATTAATGGGTGTATTTATAAAATGTAAGCATGGCCACTAGATGTTGCTGAGGAGCTTAGGAACTTCCTATCTCCTCAGATCCATCTAGTGGCCATAATGCACCGAAATCTAAAACCTAGACATTCTCAGAGCTGTTTACCCAGGAAATGTTTTATAAATATACCCTAAAGTTGCCCATACACAATTATCGTCCGATTTTTGTCCGCAATCGCATTTTCATCCGAAAATCGGCCAGTTGATGGGAAGTTACTGTACAACTGGCTGATTTTCTTCTTTTAAGCAGCATAGAAGTTGGACGAAAATCGACAGATTAGTGACGTTTTAGTAAAACAAAATTGCACAATGAAAACTGCACATGCACAAATGAAAATGTGTTCTTTCAATCGACGACATTCGGCCAGTTAGTGTTGCTGACGAATGATAATCGCAAACTACATTGGTCTGTGCACGATGGGCTGTTTGGACGAAAATTGAACAAGGGTGTGATGCCTGGACAAAAAAAGTTGTAAGGTGTATGGCCACCTTATGTCTCTGTTCACACTTGTGCATCTGCATTTTCATGTGTTATTAACACCTTTTTGTTGTGTGTTTTTCATGTGTTTTAATCCACGCGTTTTGGCCAATGAGGGTGAACAAAATATATAGGTTACTAGGGGGTGGAGGGCTTGTTGCCATGAGCTAAACTGCATGAAAATACATGTTACATGCATTTTTCATGTCTCTCATGTGTGAACGCACCCCATAGAAGCACTTCAAACCGCACAGGCGTGAATAGGCAACGAAGAAAGTTAGCGGTAGCTCAAGCGGGGAGGGGGTACAATAGTTCATAGTACTAGATTAATTATAATATATACATTTTGCCTGCAATCAATTTAAATCTATGTAATTTCTTTAATCTTTAAAGTACAGATGTATTTTTATAGAAACTTTCCCTTCCTACCTCCCCAAGCTTTACTTACACTACTCCCCCTTTCCGATGCTGACTTACTGAGTCTCCAGAGGCGTAAGTGAAGTCTCAGTGTATGGAACATCTAAACCTATGACTATCACTGAAGAGAGAGGACAGGTTGTATACACCTGAGGAGACCAGCTCTGCAGATTAGATAAATCAGCTGCTTCTGGGTTTAGTGTAGTATTACTTGGTGGGGAAGGGGGGGTTGACTAGTATGTCAAAGCAAAAAAGACGTAAACATATGCAGTTTGTCTCTGTGATACGTGCACATTTCCACATGTTTTACCTTTAAAGACCCTGCAAATATAGAAAACTGCTTGATGATTAGTCAGAAATGCACTCAGCTCTTAATTTTATATTGTGCACTGATAAAACACAGCACTTTTGTGGACTGAGTGATATCAGCCCTACCCAGTTTTCCTTTACTAAACTACTTAACTACTCCCACTGTCTTCATCTCCAAAGCGTAGGCACTTACTGACTTGTAGTCCTAAAATAAGAACTAATAGAGTTAAACAGACTCTTAGAGCACACTCCCTGCACACATGGAATGTGCAGATTATTTGTAAAGAAGACTAGATTTAGACCTTGTTTACCAATATATGACAAGAGATGAAAAGAATGGCTTTAGAAACAAGCTTGTTCCTAAGGCCATTCTTTTCATCCATTAACAAAGTTTAGTTTTTTGTTGGGCTGGATTACATGCTGTATGTTATGTTTAAGTGGTTTTTCGAGACCAATTATATACATTTGTATGGGTTTACGTTGGCACATTTCCCTTTTCCTTTATTGCTCAGTTGTTAGATTGGAAATTATTCTGATGGGATGGAAGGTGTAATTGGCATGGAGGCTGCAATGATGTGTATATGCAAGTCACAAACAATCATTTCTATAATCCTCTGCATGACACGTGAAGTTGGCATCCAGTCCGACCACGCTTATCTATTGTACATCACCATGGATGGCCAGATCTGTTGCAGATCCAGCCATCTGCTGGAGGAAGAAGTCTTGGGCGGATGAATTTGCAGGTGTATGGGCAGCAGTATGCATAGTATGGGGAATCCAATGTTTCTAAAACAAAGCACAACAAACACACATGCTATTAAGGAGAATTAGCAGATTAAAAGATTAATACCTTGGAAGAACAGCTGGCCTAGCAAGAACTGCACAAGTCTTGGAAAAGCTGGACCTCTTTTTATGAACTAGTGCCAGATAACATCTTGCATCCTTGAGGAAATAATCTTATCTCCTTATGATGACATGGCATGCTTTATATGCGCCAAAACGTTTCATAATTTCTCTGGCTCTGCTACATAAGATTAATTATTTAGTTCACAATAATGAGACATGTCTGCATCACTCTCTTCATTCTCAATTACATCCCAGTTGTGAATATACACTTATTGCCAGGCTCCTCTCTTGTGGGTGTAACAGGCTGGGAGGAAGCATCTTAAGTGACCATTTACACTGAACACAAAAGAATCAAACTGATCCCCTACAGTGAGGACAGATGTCAATTCCATTAATCTTCTGCGAAGTACAAGTCAGATTGTGTGGGGAAATTCTTTAAGCTTAACCTATCATCTGATTACCAAAATATTGCATAAATACTGTACCCGGGAGTCTCCTGCTCCCGGCCGCCAAGGAGAGAAAGACCGCTGTTTCCTTTTTTTACTTTATTCTAACACGATTGGTCAGAATAGAAAAGAAATGTTCCCATTGAAAAGCATTGGGACATTACTATTGGCTATTTCAAATTGCAATAGCCAATAGTAAATTAGCATTGTACCCGCCCTCTGCTGCAGTTCCCCATCAGGTCCATCAGCAGAGGGCGGGTACAATGCTAGTTTACTATTGGCTATTGCAAATTGAAATAGCCAATAGTAACGTCCCAATGCTTTTCAATGGGAAATTTTTTTTTTTTTTTCTATTCTGACATCGATCGTCTCAGAATAAAGAAAAAAAAGACACATCAGTGCTTCTCTCCTTGGCGGCCGGGAGCGGGAGGCTCCCAGAGCGCCTGGGAGAGTTTTTTTTTTCGTTTTTTTTTACAGCAGCAGAGCCGCCAGACAATAGAAAACTATTGGGCGGAGCTAGCTGTCACTGCTAGCTCCGCACAATCGTTTTCTATTTACTTTTTTTTACTTTATTCACTCTTTTTCTGTTCTGCTCGGTCCCTCTGAGGGACCGAGCAGAACAGCCGAGTCGAATGCGCTCAGCGGCATTCGGCTATTCACTCACTGCTGTTCGGCATTTTTAAGAATAGCCTGAACAGCAGTGAGAAGCCTGTATTTTTATTTTTTTTAGTTCATAGTTTACGTAATTAGTTTGACCACTAACCTACTGTAACATATTTTTAGCTCATTATGCTCTATTTAAAGTTTCTTTTTTTCAGCATCTTTCCTCATAGTTGTCTTTTTGTTTTATATACTTTTTTGGGGGTTTATGCTCTCTTTGGATCCTGAAAGCCCCAAAAATGTTTTGAAAGCCAGGAAATCACATTTTCCTTAGAAAGGTTTACAGCAAATGGCCTGTGAACTGGGGATCTTAGTGGCCTGTGAACTGGGGATCTTAGTTCCTCGGGTCAAACTGAGTGCCCATTCACATCACAGTATAATGCATGCCTACTGGTGTGCATTGTGTAGGAATAGTACGTAGTTACTTTCTATACATTTTTTATGTTGGGATGCAATAGTAGTCGTAGTAGCAAGTGCACAGCAATATGTTACCCTACGTAAAAATGCAGCATGTCTTACTTTTATTCAGTGCTCACCAATGCAGCACGTTGGTGTGAACTGAACTGGTTTGACAAATTGCCTTGTCTATGCTTTGGAATTGCATTGAGCTAAGGTGCCCAACACAGCCCAACGTATATGGTGTGAATGGGACCTAAGAGATGTGTTTCATTTGGGTATATTGCATGATTCTCACAAATTAGACCTTAACCTGCTGTAGTTACCTGGTTCGCCAGATATGATGTACTGTATACAGTACACCCAATCTGTCCCTTTGCAGGATCTTTATATAGGAGCCCAAGATAAGAAGAAGAAGAGGGGTTGCAGGACTCCAGTTCTTGTATATATAATACTGATAGTGCCAGAATAAGATAAAAGCATAGCATAAGCTATTTGCATTACTGCATTACTGTTTGCCTGTACCGATGGCCTTGTGAAGAAGGGATCTAGATTGTGGACCTTATCAAACTTGGCACAAGCATTGTTTAAGATACAGTACCATAAAGATATAGTTGAGCTACTAAATTGTTTGAAAAGGTATTGAACCAAAGCATTTTTTTAGATCTAGAAAGTGAGGAATCGTTACACCCTCCATCAGTGTTTTACTGCTATCTGTGTCTATGTTTTGAAGATTCTCCTCACCTCCTTTACTACTGAAAGATTGTACTTGGAAGAGGAAATAAGGGAAAATGTTCCCACATGCAACATCTATCTTACGTTTCTACTGCTTTCTGTGTCCCCATAGGGAGATTTACATTTATTTCCTGCAACAGAGAGTGGTGCCATCAAGGAAAGACAGTGAGGGAAAAAGCTCTCCAAAAAGAACACAATTAAAAAAACAGAAGTTCTAACTTTTCCCCTCTTTATCTAAAATGAAAACAAAATTCTGTTTAAACAACTACTTTTTGTATAAAAGCCTAATGTAGTAATGGCTTTCCTAAGAACTATTTGTATTGTAACAAGGCCTACAATCCCTACTGCAAATTAAACTCTTAGATACATGAGCCTCTGATGAAACAGAGTATAATGCCCTACAATAGACTCTCTGGAATATGTTGGAATTATTACCCAGCACTCACAATAATATGGAGCCAGTATGATGAGTATGATGTCATCTGTCCTAAAAAGGTTAAAGGTCTGGAAAATCTCCAGTGCTCAATCAATATCTGGGATATGCGTACAGGATGACAGTGCTAGAACACTGGGGTATTGCAAAAATTCCATAGTCAATACTTTTTGCCGACTCAAGAATGAGTTCAGTATAATTTATAAACTGCCTTCCCTTTACATTTCTTAGTATTCTAACAGTTTTGGAATTTATGATAAAATGGTTTGGTGACTCTCTTACATGATGAAACATTAACCAGTGGTGCTGTATTGTACTTGTGTATCTAAAGCCTGCAGTATTTACCATGCCTGGCAAAGAAACTAAGAAAAGGGTCAACTACATTTTATTAAGAAAACAGGAGTCTCTATAATCTTGTTAGTGTGATTTCCTAGTACATGTATCTCCTCCTTGATCAACAGAGTACAGTTATTTTAGATATGAGAAGAGGGGAGGCGGCGCCTCATACCCTGGTGTAAGGTGTTTTGAATACAAATTTGCATATTGAGCTGCCTAAGTTTTGGAGCTCCTGGGGCTATCAGAAAGCTAAAAATTTGTACAGGGAACTCTCAGTGCCTGCTTTGAGTTAATATCCTATCTAAATCTTATCTGTTTATAGAATTAAGACACTTTGGTTGTTCATACACTATGGAATCTATTTATAAAGACCCCTTTCATGCGGGCTGATCACAGCAGTAAGGAGCAGATGTCACCACTGTGACATCTGTGTCCGTATGGCTTTTTCCTCTATCCTGCGATGGAGTAAAAAACTGCAATTACCGGACCCCGTGTCGGTCTATGGGGAGTTGGAAGTAAACGGACATGTGTCCATTTACATCAGATTACCCCCGATCCGGCACAATCAGGTTCCGGCGAAATGGATCTCTGATCCGTTTGTTTTTCCAGACCTGGCTACAGGTGTGGGTAACCACGTGTAAACGGACGCCCTTTATTCTTAGTATATTTTATTTTTAACTTGAATGTAATGTAAAGGCCACTAGATATATATTAGGAGCACAGGAAATAAATACTTAAATACTTCTCAACTCCATCTAATGGCTATGTGATATTATATTACATTAGACCTGAAAAGAAAATATGCTAAGAATGTTCGTTTTTGCCTCACATAAACAACTATTCTCACATTCACAGAGATGTGCAGGGTGAATGGCTCTGTGAACTAATTATAACTAGACCCCTATGAGTTTTTTCTTATTCATACCCTTGAGCTGAACAAGAAAAAAACATTTGATTCCCCCCTGCTTTCTCTAAATGCTGCACCTACATTGTATGTAACGTTATTGGAAAGCGTGCAACCAGTTTAGCGATGAAGAGAAGAGGCTTTGGTTGTACAGTGTGGAGGAAGCATGTGGGGGTGATTTACTAACCTAAACACACGCATGCACTAGGTGCGTGTGATTTTTAATGAATGTTTATTTTAAAGGAAGTAGACAGAGTTAACATTGTTTTCAGCACTGTCACAACCCAACAGCTAACTGTTACTTTAACATATTTACTATTTTTGTACTGCACCAAAAAAAAGTTTGAAATGCTGACTCTTGGAAAGAAAGATTAAGTAGGAAATTATTTGTTCAAAGTATTCGTAACATATGTGCGGGAGTACATTTATACTCCTTATTTGGTAACTTCTAGAAACAATGGGTTAAGCGTATTGCTCATCACACAGCTGCTTCCAGTTTCCTAGCAAGGTTTTTGGAGGGTGGGGTTCATGTGTCATGTTAAAGCTTTAAATAACTTTGTAAGTAAGAATCAATGCTTTCTAGCTAAAGATTTTGAACAAAATGAAAGTAATTGGATGCTTATTCTGAAACATAGTACTTTCTGCTTGAAACTATAAAGCTTTTCATTATGATTTTAAAGTAAACCTCTGCTCATTCCTCTTCAATATCAAAAACTAGGGATGTTCAGATACCAAGTACCGTACTCGGTACAAGTACATGTACAGATATTTTTCCAGCTCCAAGACTAGACTAGAGAAAAACTCAAAAGTTAGGAGGCAGCTGTCATTTTTAAGGAGCACACGGAGCCCCTGGGATTTGTACATTCCTGTTTTAATGAGACTAATGATTTCCGGACAGTGGAGGAGCACCAAAGCTAGGTCCGAGCTGCAACCACAGCAAACCTTGTGAAAATGCCAAGTATCTGCACTGGTATCTGAACATCCCTAACAAAAACCCAACACTCTAATTTCAAGGGGTACTCTAGTAAAAACAAAACAAAAATGTAAATAGAATGCACCTGTGTACTCAGTACATTATCTTTTTAGTGATTTAAATGAGGAGTGGCATTATAATAATTATGTTGTCAAAACAAAAGTGTTATTTTGTTATCGTCCTTTAAGGGACACAGGAACAGTAGTACTAATAGACATATGGGTTATATAGCTGCCTTTAGAAGGTGGACTCATTCACATTCAGAAGGCAGTCACAATCTAATGACCTCACTGTACTCATATATACATTTAGGCCAGTATATATAAAATCAATTTAACCTGCTAGTGCATTTTTTCTTTTCTTTTTTTGGTTGCAGAAGGAGTTTGAGGCACCACAGACACACTTTAGACTTTAGGAAGATGATCCGTGCAACCAGTATTCTTCATTAATTATGACAAACGGTAATATATGGTGGGAGAGATATAAGTTAATAAACTTTGTAGAACAGAATTGTGATAAAGAAGTGCATATTAATTTACAGGATGAAAGAGACAAAACTGTTTTTTTTGGTACATGCAGGTCTTGGCTATTCATCTTATTGTCCTCCAGAATACAATCCACTTCCCCCTTCCCATGTTGTATAGTGATCAGCACAATATGATAACAGTTCCAGTTATGTTTAATTTAATGATGTGGTGCTTTGGGAAGCTCACTGGCACCATTTTACTTGTGGCAGGAAACAGACAAAAGGCTATTATGACAATCTAAACAAACCTGAATTAAGGTTAATGAAGAAAAAATGAAAGTAAAAGGCTGGTTAGCAGTGGCCTTAACAATGTAACAGTAAAGCCCAAGGACACGCTGCTGGGCTGCTGGGCCCCTATCAATCCCAATTCATAAACAGTACACTCATTAGATCTGGACAAAGAACAGAACAGCTGACATGTAAAAAGTGATGACATCTGTGCATTGACCCCCTCCCCCCTGCCCTTTACAACCTTGGGCCCAATTCAGTTATTACCCAAGTCTGATGGTTATACCACAGGATTAAGTGACTGGGCCAGCAAAGTATGCAATGTCGTTAGGGTAACACACAGAGATAGCTAAGGTTGATGCTAAAAGATCAGTGATTGGCAGTCTCACACATGACTACAGAAGTCATCTTATGGTTTCTGAAAATCAGGTGCATCGTGAGGACTTGAAACATGGTTAGGAATGGTGTAGGTATTCATGTGTGCCGCCAAAACATTCATGTGACAGGCCCATAAAAAAAGCATGTATATTTGTAGGCAGAGCTACACTTGTAAAGATTAGGGGGTAATGTTTGAATGGTATATACAGTAGATCTGTAAGAATGTTAGAATGTTAGGCTAATAATTAAGTAGACAGTATTGCTTTTGGACATATCCCCAATAAGCCATTATAAGATATAATCCACAGCTCTTTATAGTAGCATGAAGCTCTCAAACATTTTTTTCAATAATTAATCCAGATCAAACAAATATGCATTTCACAGCAAAGCATTGCTTTACTTTTTGCCCAAACATTTACAATCAGCATGTTTCTGAACAGCTGGTTCCAATTCTCTCGGCTCAGTTTCTCTGAACTTCCTGTCCAGTGCAAGATCACAAGGGACAGAGCAGACTCCAGCAACTGTTCATCTATTAGCTTGTAGAAGGGAGGGTAGAGAGGGCGCCAGGGGGAGGGGAGCAGCTTGATTTGCTGTGTCTTTGTGTTTGTGGAGAAACACAGCTTACTAGCACATACAAGGGTGACTGCATAGCACTCTGCTTGGAAAAAAGAGTCACTCTAATTGTAAGTGATTTAATCAGCATTTGGAATAGCTTAAAATCCTTTTGACTATATATTCAAATTAAGCCTACAATGTGTATGTACAGTATGTATGTGTGCATTTTATTGCAATTTCTAGATAATAATAATAAAACATGTATTTATGGTTTGTGCGTTATATAAGGCTTTTATGCAATTTTCAGTTGAGCAATTATTGAGAAAATAATATTCTGAATCCCTGAGCCACCTCTACTGTAGTAAACTGGAAGTGAGAATATGCATAGCACATACAGTCATTTCTGGCATGAAGCTGTAACTCTGCCCACGGAAACCCTGAAGACCTTGCTATTTTCCTATTGTGAACAGGTGTGGCAGTAATCAGGACTGGGCGTGGCTAGAGAAATTGAACTCAGGTGTGCTAAACCAGAGTTAAGTTATGTTTTAACAA
>NW_017306529.1:764447-807413 GCF_000935625.1 Nanorana parkeri
TAAAACCAAGGTTTAGTTTATTTTTAAAAAAGGGGGGGGGGGGGCAAACACTTTTTCACACAGGGCCATGTTGGTATGGATTTTGTTTTCCCTTAATAATAAAAAACTTCCTTTAAAAACTGCATTTTGTGTTTACTTGTGTTATCTTTGACTAATATTTAAATTTTGTTTGATGATCTGAAACATTAAAGTGTGACAAACGTGCAAAACAATGAAAAATCAGGAAGGGGTCTATATACAGTTGTGTTCAAAAGCTTGCATACCCTTGGAGAATTGGTAATATATGTACCTATATGTACCATTTTTACAGAAAACATGAGTGAGCACACAAAAAACACATTTCTTTTATTTCTCATTGCTTATGGGATTCATATTCAACTGTAGATCTTAACAGAACGGCACAATCATAAAACAAAACATGGCATCAAATAAAAAAATGAAATGACCCCTGTTCAAAAGTCTGCATATCCTTAGTTTTTTATACTGTGTATTGTCCCCTCTAGCATCAATGACAGTGTGCTGTAATCGTTTTCTATGAGGCAGGTGGTATAGCAGGTCATTCATAAAGGCAAAATGCCTCTAGGTCATGCAAAGTCTTTGGTCATCTTGAATGAACCGCATGTTTGAGATCTCCTCAGAGTGGCTTGATGATATTAAGGTCAGGAGAATGTGGTGGTCCCTCCAGAACCTTCACCCTTTTCTGCTGTAAACACTGGCGGGTCAACTTGGCCTTGTGCTTAGGGTCGTTGTCGTGCTGGAAAGTCCAAGAGTGTCCCATGTGCAGCTTTCATGCAGAAGAATGCAATTTGTCTGCCAGTATTTTCTGATAACATGCTGCTTTCATCTTGCCATCAATTTTCATAAGATTCCCCGTGCTTTTAGAGCTCAAACACCCTCAAAACATCAGTGAGCCACCACCATGCTTCACAGTGGGGATTGTATTCTTGTTGCTGTAGGCCTTGTTGACCCCTCTCCAAACATAGCACTTATGGCTGTGACCATAAAGCTTTATTTTGGTCTTGTCACTCCAAATTACAGTGTGCCAGAACTGTGAGGCACGTCAAGGTGTTGTCGGGCATATTGTAACCAGGCTTTTTTGTGTCGTTGGCACAATAAAGGCTTCTTTCTGGCAATTCGACCATGCAGCTCATTTTTGTTCAAGTATAGTCGTATTATGCTCCTTGAAACAGCCACACTGTCTTTTTCCAGAGCAGCCTGTATTTCTCTTGAGGTTACCGGCGCGTTTTTCTTTGTATACCGAGCAATTCTTCTGGCAGCTGTGGCTGCAATGTTTCTTGGTCTACTTGACCTTGGCTTGGTATCAAGAGATCTCTGAATGTTCCACTTCCTAATAAGTGATTGAACAGACTGGCATTTTCAAGGCTTTGGATATCTTTTATATTCTTTTCCATCTTTATAAAGTTCCATTGCCTTGTTACGCAGGTCTTTTGACAGTTCTTTTCCGCTCCCCATGGCTCAGTACATAGCCTGCTCAGTGCGAGAGCTAACAATGGGTAAGTAAACTTTTGATCAGGGCCATTTGGGTGATTTCTGTTATCATTATGATTTAAAAAGGAGCCAAACAACTATGTGATTTTTAATGGCTTCATATGATCACTATCCTTAAGGCATGATCAGTCATATTTTCAATATCAATGCCAAAATCTCACGATTTCTGCCACGGGATGCAAACTTTTGAGCACAACTGAATATATCCCAAATTAGGGTAAACCAATCAAAAAAGCCAACTGTAAAAAAGTGGAAATATTTCCAGCAAATTACTAACAGTTCAATGGATGGTTTTATTTGTTTCCAAGGAGCTGGGTGTAAAATCTACCTGCCTGCGGGAACGTGAAGTAACCCTAAGGCTGTTCCCCTCAAGCTGTAAAGGATGACCTGTACAATGGTATGGCCTATATTACATACACAGCTCATGCAAGGTGTCTATGAATGGACAATGTGAAATTACATAGACTTATTTAGTTCAGCAGTCACCAAAGGCCCCATTATCTTTTTCTGCACAGAGCCTAATATGTCAAAAACTTCCTTTGAACTATTCATTTTAGATCTGAGGCAGTATATTTATATCTCAGCCCTTGCAGGATAAATATAACTAAACTAAGCATTTTATTCTTCTACCACAGCTCTGTCTAAAAGGGTGTGATATCACTGACTGACTTTTATTGCCAGCTGACCAGATCATTCATTTAACGTTAATGTATGAATCATTCTCTTTGTTCTAGCAGTTCATTTCTGGCCTTGATGCTGTATATGGCATTGAATACTAGTCCAATTAGCAGGCCTACTTGCAGTGGTTATCTAGTGGTATATTCTATCATTTATGTACCAACATTTAAAACTAAACTCCAGGCATACAACCATTTAAATATATTCCTCAATAACCACAAAGGATATAAATCCACTTTGTGCGCACCAAATATCACATTGTAAAAGTAGTGGTGATATCACTGTGCTGTAGATAGCCTGTGCAGATTACAGAGCTGTGTGAGGGACCCATCAGGTCTCACCTACTACCGGCTGCCTGCAGAAAACTACAGGAGGGGCGGATACAAGACCAGTCACCCTGCACAAGGAGAGAGAGAGGCATCGACTAGTCTTTATTACTGGAATCTCCTACACATGGCCAAAGATTCACACTGGATTACTGCACAGATCTCAAAGAAATACACTTAGGTAGGGATGCACCGATACCGATACTGGTATCGGTATCAGTGCCGATACCGAGTATTTGGGTGAGTACTCGTACTCACCCAAATGCTCCGATACCTAGCACGAGTACTTCCTGTATCAGGAAGCCGGGCAGCGCATCATTACACGCTGCCCGGTTTCCTGATTGGCCAGGAAACGGCTCCATGATCTCTCTTCACTTGTGATGAGAAAGCATATAGCCAACTTCCCGGCCAATCAGGAAGCCGGGTAGCGTGCAATGACCCGCTGCCCGGCTTCCCGATTGGTCAGGAAGCTAGCAAATCCGGAAGCCGGGCGCCGTGTAATGACGCAGCGCCCGGCATTCTGATTGGCCGGGAAGCCGGCGTCACGCTCCCTTGTCATCTCATGAATCATAATATTAAGAAAGTGACCTTAAAGCATTAGTTTGTATTGCTTTAGAAAAAATTTGACCTGTTCCTTTAAGAAAAAGTATCGGTAATTGGTATCTGTGAGTACTTGATCAAAAGTATCGGTACTCGTACTCGGTCTTAAAAAAGTGGTATCGGTGCATCCCTACACTTAGGACACCAAGATTCAAGTAAGAATTCACGACTCTTGCATTAGGAAATATTTGCTTATCCTGGAGTTTAGCTTAAATGGATTTTGTTAGGACTAGTGTAAATCCTATGGTGTAATAAGGGCATTGCTTCTCAAGAAAAGTAAAACCTTTACTTAAGAGCGGCATTCTTTGAGAAAAAAATTACCTCTCTTTAAAAATACTGATCTTCTCCATACAGCTTAGACCTACTTACAAGCTAAAACTAAATCATGTTTGAATTCTGTTATAAGAAAACCCTTTGCACTAATTCTATTGTAATTCTGTTTTATGGAGAAAATACTTGACAGAATATATGAGGTATTCTAGTCCATTTCATATCTCACAATATACATTAGACAATAGGCTGTGATGAATGCAAAGTATTTCCTGCAGCCTCCCTTTCATGATAAAGGATTCCAATGCAGCAGTTAAAACATGATAAGCTTTCACTATATTCTTTTCTGCTTTATAGGCATCTTTGAGAATCCTATACAATCATTAATTTTCTGTGTTGTTTTTGTTTCTCTTTAATTGAAAGATGTAATTAAATTTAGGTAACTAAAAGCCTTCAAAACGAAACCAGCAAAAAGTACATGGGGGCCCGATTCTTCTACCTACCCTCTGTTCCAGAGGGCCTGTGCCCCCCTCTGTGCACCTCTCTCCAACCCCAACGTCACTGCTGAGTCCTGTCCTGCCAGTGTTCAGCAGGGGGCACTGGCACCCGGCACAACCGCATGCTTAGAAAATTGGAGTCTCAATATTCAGTAAATAATTCACTCTCTATATGTAGGAAGACCATTACAATTGCTGCATAAGAGGGTATTTTTGTGACTTAAGTTTGTCTTCCTGTTGATGTAAGCCATATATGCGTACAGCTGGAATGAAGGCCCATCCGTCTGTATGCGTTACACTGGCAGGGAGGTGTTAAAGACAAATTTCAGTTACAGAAAAAAAAACATTTTGCCGCAATTGTGATGCGTAAGCTGGTTTTAAGCATATATGCATCAGTCAGCCTGCCGTTCACGCTCCCGGCACAGTTACCAAGCTGGCTCCTGGTCACTGTTTATGACCGGGAGCTGGTGGGATGGGCTCCTGATCATGTGATCACCGTGAAAGCCAATCATAGCGATCACATGGTTGAGAATCCCGCTTCTGACTCCTGGCAGTAAAATCCCCTTAAAAGACCACCAGGAGTCATCAGGAAAGGTTCAAACTAATTGATTGTATGAGTATAGCTTGCATATATCTTTCTTTTTTGTAATTTATAATTTCACAATAAAACGGCCTTGTGTCATACCGCCTGCGGAACCTTAAGATTCCTGGGGCAGGAATGCCAGGTTTGCCCTGTTCAGATGCGACCGCTGTCACCCAATTAACGTTAAAACGGTGACAGCGGCCACATCTGTAAGCGGCAGTACGCATGCAATCGTATATGATACGATTACATGCGGTTTGGTATACCATGTACTAGTGATGCACCGATACCGGTATTTTGGTACCGAGTACGAGTACCAATATTTTTTTTCGGTACTCACCGATACCAATTACCGAGTAACAGAAGTCCCATTCAGGAAGCCAGGTGGCGTGTACAGACTCGCCACCCAGCTTCCCGATTAACAATAAAGTCTGTCCCCTCTTACCTTGGTATGTCCAGCCTGTCACCCCCGGGGGCCTCTCCAACCAGAACGCGGCCTTCCTCCGGGACCCAGCCGGGGCCGTCTTGCCGGCCAATCAGGAGGCTGGGCACCCTATAATGACGCCCTGCTTTCTGATTGGCCGGGAGGCTGGCTCCATGCTCCCTCGTCATGAGATGACGAGGGAGCATGAAGCCAGCTTCCCGGCCTATCAGAATGCCGGGCACTGCGTCATTACACGGCGCCCGGCTTCCTGATTGGCCAGCTTCCCAACCAATACTAGTATCGATATGACGCTGCCCGGCTTCCTAATTGGCCGGGAAGTCGGCTCCATGCTCTCTCATCACAAGCGACAAGAGAGCATGCAGCCGCTTCCCGGCCAATCAGGAAACCGGGCAGCGTTTAATGACGCGCTAGGGATAGGGATAGGCATTGGAGCATTTGGGTGAGTATGAGTACTCGCCCCAAATACTCGGTGTCCGCACCAATATCGATACTAGTATCGGTATAGGTGCATCCCTACCATGTACAATTACATGCAGGCTGCTGCTGACAAATGCAGCCGCCGTCACCCAGTTATTTACTTGAATAGGTACAGTAACTGCATCTGAACAGGACAGATGGGATTACCGTCCCAAGAATCCGTAGTTTCCTGCCGCAAGAATGCCAGATCGCATGTGAATGGGGCCTTAAAGTGAATCTTGCCATTCATCCTCCTATTCTATCTAACAGTACCTTTGCCTATTGGCTGTTTTTAGTTCTTTATTGCTCTCTTGCATATCAGAGCTCTCTAGCAATCCAAAAAAATGCATGTACACAGTATAATAGGATAGAAAATGCTGTTATTTTTCATTGTTGTTATGCTGTTTTACAATTGGTGGAATTATTACATTCAACACATTTACCCAAGCTTCTTCCAAGTGCAGGGAAGCTACTACAAGCAGATACCATCAGAAACCATCACAAACTGTGTGTACCCCATTCACTTCATAAAGGATGCCCTGTGTGAAGTGTTGTAGCATCTGGTAGAGGGGGAAAATATCCAAATGCATCATGGTAGCCACATTTTTTCCTTACCTATTGTATACTAAGCAAGTTGATGGCTACACAAATGTCATGTAGGTGGCATGAAGAGGCAAAATAAAAACATGATAATTGAGCTTCTTTTTCTGTTCCTGTGTTATTATGTATTTTGGCTTTCACATGCTGCATTGGGGTCATGCTATGTAGCCCTCATAGACACAAGGGGGTTGATTTACTAACCTTATAAACACACCACGAACATGTATACACCTCTGTAGTGTGTTCCCTCCCAGCATGATCTATGGGTGGAATCTAAACACCTTTGTAGTGTGTACACACCCAGCAGGTGTGTTGTGCAAAGCCCTGCATGAATTGCAAGGTGATGTTGTGTAAATTAGCTCTATGTTGTGTTGCTTGCGTTGATGAATGCAGGAATGTAAATGCATGAGCTAACCATTTTTGTCTAAACTGTGAAGCAGCATTATATATGCATCATGTGCATGATTTTTCCATATATGGCATTAGTGGAAATATGCTTTTAGAGACTTTTTGGTTGATAAAAAAGTTTTGCTGTGTGAAAATCACACGCACCTGGTGCGTGCGTGTGTTTAGGTTATTAAATCACCCCCAATGAGTGCTTAGTTGAGTTAGCTGAGTTCTTTAAGGAACAGCACCTTTTACTCCTATACACAGAAATTCTTCTCCCAGGAAACTTATATAAATCACTCAGTGGCAGTGGGCATCTGGGAGCCGCACAATACTGTTCAACATTGAAAGCAAGGGTGTTATTTACAGCTGTAAATTAAACAGTATCATGAATTTAATTGCTTCAAGTATGATAAAAAATGGAGGATAAAAAGATGCACAATCCCCGCAGGTCATGAGAAGTTTGCCGCTCCTTTGACATGCATTTTCTGTTAGCAATAGCTCATGCTTCAGATTAACTGCCCCTCAATGTGCTGAGAATAGAAACCATTTAGGCCTGTTTTCTTGCTGTCCAGTGACCGGACTTTTATTTTCCACTGTTTTCCACCCCAACACTGTGAAATAGCCAATGGATATGTAAATGACCATTTACATTTCTGTGAAACTCATTTGCACATGAATAGTGTGATCTGGAGCACAGTTCCAAGACCATTTATTCCTATCTATCCTTTGACTTGATGGAATACAGTTAGGTTACATTCACACTTGTCCCCTGTGTTTGTTTTATTTAAATGCAGAGAAATTGATCTTGGAAGTAGAAGCAAATAACTTTATACTTCCCAGTTCACTTTCTCCTGTGTTTAAATGCGCATTCACATGTGTTCAACATATCTAATCCACCCTGGGTGCAGATTTCTATTTTCTCTAAACGCAAGCAACTTGAATGCACAAGAGTGCAGGCAAAGTGTGATCCAAAGTGTGAATTATACCATTTCAAATCATAACATGCATTTATATGTGCTTAGAATTGTCCTATAAATACTGAACATGTATGTCACTGCCTGTCTGAATGAACCTCTACAGCTTTATTTTTTAGCAAACTAAAGTGCTAAATGTTTATGCAGCCCAGTGAACCTGTGTTCAAATACTCAGTCATGTGCAGGGGAATTTAAAACAGGAAATATGAATTTGCCTTGCACATAATTGAATGATACAAGTAAACAACTCCACTGGTCTAAGGTAATTCGCCGCACGTACACATTTATGGGACCTCATAGAAGCGGGGCTTCTTTAGACCCCGTTCACACTGGGGCAGTTCAGCCGCGCAGATTTGGCTGCACATATCCGCTGACATGAACGATCCCATACATACCAGTCATGCTACTGCACGAGTCCCCGCGAAAGCGCCCCCTGCCCGAACTGCTCCCTGCACTATTTTTGCCACGCTGATCAGTGCGGTTTTCATACAGGTTTCAATGGAAGCGCGCTGATCTGCGTGGCTTTGGACGTTTTTAATTGCTTTTTAGCGCTGAAAAGCAATTAAAAACTCCCAAAATCTCCCTGAGATCAGTGCTGTAACTGCGCTGATCCGCAACCGCCCTGGTGTGAATAGGCTCTCAGTGGGGCAGTATATATACGTACATGTGTATGTGCTAGATAGCATGCTCCATAGTGCGTCCACAGCACCGAGACGGTGTTGTCATGAATGCCCCGGGTCTCATATTAATGGTAGACTGGCTCGCTATCACATGATTACTAAGATAGCCTGAGACCGGCTATCACAGTGATCACTAGCTGTAGAACCCTCCCCATCTTTTTCGCCTCTGTAAGTAGAAAGGGATACATTGTATATTTTCCTCCTTGCTAGAAAAGCAGAATGTAAAAAAAAAAAGACAAAATAAATAGATCAGGGCATGATCTAGGTCCTTAATATTGGTAAAAAAGATCAAAATGTGCACTATTTTTGGGGCCTTACTACGTTTATAGGGGTACAAATAACAACAAACACACACGTGGTATCCCCATGATATTTAGGTGTAGGAGAATTTGTTTATTTATTTATTTTAGTGGGTGTTTTTTCTTTAATATAAAAAAAAAAATAGGAGATATCATTACCATTTACCACCAAATGAAAACCCAATTTGTCCTGAACAAAAGGTATAATTTACCTGGATACACTAAGTTGCTGCAAAGTTATGAACAGTTTTACTAACACATGCCAAAAGTTGCAAAACTGGGTTCGGGCATTAAGGTTTTTTTTTTACCCTCCATCAATAAGGGGTTAAAAATAAGGTCTCTAGAAAAGGGTAAAAAAAAAATTCCTTTTCCCACAACTCTCGCTTCCATCAATGACTTTTTTTTCTTTTAAAGTTCTAATGCAAAGAAAAACTGCTGCAAAGCTGATTGGTCTTACCAGACACTTGTAACAGCCAATGGCCAAAATGAGATGTTGGCACTGTAGGTCAGTTCCTCCTTCTCTACAGAGCAGAAGAAAGAAGACCTGGGTCCTGGGAAGTCACATGACCATATTTATAGAAAAGTAACAGGAGGTTTGGGGTAGATTTTTTAAAATATAAAATATAGATTATGTACAGATTAGGTGCAGGGGGTGGAGATGAACTTTAAAACACAATTAAACTCTCACAATAGAATATTTAATAATGTAGAGTTCCATAAGTAAAGTCGTATTGCATTTGTTTTTTTGTTACAGTTTTTCTCTTACTTTGTGCAGGTTTTCTCTTCCTGTACTGTGCATGTTCTGTAAACTTTGTATGAACTTCCTGTGGACATCCGTGCACTCTTGAAGCAGCTGAATACCAGTTGTCCTGCATTCAAAGGAGCATGGCAGCAAGAACTGTCACCCTGGAAGTCTTTGGCATAGCTAGCAACTGTCCCTTATTTGGAGGAACTGTCCCTCTTTTGGAAACAAATCCTTTTTTTACCTCTTCTATCCTCCGTTGTCCCTGTTTTTGGTCTGATGTATAAAAAAACTACCAACATTATTTTACTGCATTAAACATTTCAACCAACCTCTATGTTATTTTATAAAACCAGTGTAAAGGGTAACATAGTGGTAAAAAGTACTTTTTTACAAATTATTCTCTGTGGTCTGCATAAGTGGGGGTGTAGCAGGGGTCCCTCAATACTTTGTGCTAAAAGGTGTCCATCTTGGAATGTGTTGGCTACGCCTTAATGGTAAGGTCACTGGTATAATTGCATTAAAAGTAAGACATTTTAAAAAAGTATTACAGTTGGTTTAAGGGCTTAGACACACTTTAATTTTCTACTACTTTAGTATAGAATCTTTTGGAATTACATCATAGATATCTCAATAAATGTAAAACATAGGAGGAAGAGGTTGTAGGAAGAGCCAGCGAGCTATATAATATTTTTTATTTATATAATATTTTTTTATCATATTGACATAAGTTATGATCTAAGAATCTCAATATTTTTACATAGTTTATTTCTCTTATATTGAGAGTGAAGCTTTCCATACCCCCAAAAAATAGTGGCACCCTCATAATCTGCTCCAGTGCATGCCTTCAAAACATTTAGCCTATGGCGGCTAAATAGCATTGTTATTGATAAGCAAATGTTTTTATTAAAAGTCAACAGCTAAGTTCTCCTCTACATCTCTAGCTACTCCCCCTGGCTGATGATGTATGTAGAGGGCAGTGCCACATGGTTGTCGCACATAGAACTAAAGTGTCGTTGATGTGCAAGCTGTGATTGACAGCCTTTTCAATGATGGCATTTCCCAAAAAACTGACTGGATTACAGTTTTTTTGTTTACTAATTATGCCAATGAATTCTTTGCAAACTTAGCAGTTAACATACTTGGCAGTGGTTTCTGTAAGTTTGTGTAGGCTGGCCTCGGACCAGTGGCATAACAATCGCCATAGCGACCCAGGCGGGCGCTATGGGGCCCGGGCACAGGGGGGCCCGGCCAGGGCATCCCTCTGACGCCGTGTGGGCCACCTGGGTCGCTATGGCATGTAAGGGTGCTGGCTGTCACTGACACAGCTCAGCAGCGGCATTTCCCCTCACACCTGCTGCGGCGCTATGTCAGTGACAGCCAGAAGCTACTGCAGAAGAGACCAGCGTTCGCAGTGAAGGAGGAGGCGGGGCCGGCCTAAGAGCAACCCCGCCTCCTCTTACATCACTGGCCAGAGACCCAAGAGCAGGTGGGGCCAGTTATGTAAGAGGAGGCGGGGTCCGTTGATAGAAGAGGAGGCGGGGCCCGGGGACGGAAGAGGAGGCGGGGCCCGGCGACCACGGAGCCGGACAGCACTGACAGGTAAGAGGTGTGCAGCCCATCTGAGAGCCTGCAGAGCCCACTATAGAGAGTCTATGGTGGGCTCTGCAGGGTCACTCTCAGGTGGGCTGTTTGGTATATCAGGTGGGCTCTGCAAGTGGCATAACTAGCAATCACGGGGCCCCATACAAAATTTTGCTAAGGTGCCCTGTTATTTCTAGTTACGCCCCTGCCTCGCACCTTTGTGTTGTGGTAATGTAAAATAAAACTCATATTTTATCGGAAAAGATGGGAAGACATGGCACTCTGTACTGTTGTTTGCAGTGACGTATTTAGAATGCTGACAGACCCACAGTGTAGTTCATCACAACGTAATGGTATTTAAAAAAAAAAGTGCAGGTTTTCTTTATTGCCACAGATTGGCAGGCAATTCTTAATGAATATGATACCCTAATGCAACCAACATTAACACAGAAAATACCAAAATAAATGTATAGTTGTGAAGGTAAACGAGAGGTATTGAGAGAGTAACATGTACTCTTCCCAATACTTAGAGCGGGTGTGTGACACTGCAGCTGGAGACAGATGTCGGTAACATATAAACATTTGGGCAGAGCTAGCAGTGACAGCTAGCTCCGCCCAAGATTCCTCCAGCACTCATGGACAGTAAGGGGAGGGGGAGGGCACAGCTGGCGTTAGCTCTAAAGAGGGAGAGCCAGCTCTCAATCAGGCAGCGGGGTAGATCCTGACAATATTTTCATTATCTTTCCCGGCTGCAGCTGGTCTCTCCGCTGTCAGCATATAGCGGGTAGTATTAACCCGCTATATGCTAAGTTTGGGTCACAGGAGTACATTAGGAAATATACTCCTATGTAAAGATTTGGGTTTAGCTCTCTTTTAAACAACAACTTCAATAAGCAATAACGTACCTATCTTTAACTTGATATATAACACAGTCTTATTATAATTTTTTTTACAATGAGAGCACTTCTAAGAAACAGTGGGGGGAATTTTTTTAAAACTGGAGCAGACAAAAACTCGAGCAGCTGTGCATGGCAACCAATCAGCTTCTCGGTCTCGTTTTCAAATCGTAAAGGTGCCCATACACTGCTCGATTCTCGTACGAGAATCGCTGGAAATCCCGCAATCGTACGAGAATCGAGCAGTGTGAACGAACCGTTTCTAGTGTACGGTCGCACGTCGTTTGTCTAAGGAGCACGCTAGAAAACCAGCCGAAAATCGTACCATTTTCGGCTGGTTTGAACGGTGCTCGGGAGACAAATGCCGAATGGGCCAGTGTGCGCACGCGCACACTGCCCGTTCAGCATTGTGGTCATCGGAAGCCCGCCCCTCAGGGGGGTGGGCTTGCGATGATCGAGAGTACGATCTGCCTGTCCAAGATAGGCAGATCGTAACTTTTTTTAAATTACTTTACAACCATCGCAAGACTAAGGTCTTGCGATGGTTGGAAAGTGTATGGCCACCTTAACTGAATAAACTGAAGAGAGAAGCTAATTGGTTGTCATGCACAGCTGCTCCACTTTTTGTCTGCTCCAGTTTTGATAAATTCCCTTCAGTAACATTTGTAAGGCATCTCTAAATCACCCTGTGGGATTAAATATGTGTGATTAAATATTTGCCCCTGGGTGTGGCCACTATCTCTGCTCAGTTGCCACAGTTGTATAGGTGTTTACCAGGACAATTGATGCATCTGAAGCGTTCCCTGGGCTATACTGTATAAGCTGTACTGTCACTCATCATATGCAGTGAACTGGGTTGGCATAAACGAGACAAACTGATTAGTAGAAATAAAAAAAGACTATTCATTTAATGTGTAATCCTTTCATTTGTTATTATTAAATATGCTGAAAATTGATTCAGCAAATCTTCCAGAAGGTATTAGGCAGTGACTCAATGCTTAGTGTTAGCTTCACTGCCCTGGAACTAGTATCATAGAGATACAGAAATAAAAATTTCAGGAGCCAAAAAAACCAAAACAGGATTATTATTATTACACAGGATTTATATAGCGCCAACAGTTTGCACAGCGCTTTACAATATAGGGAATACATTACAATCAATACAATTCAAGACAAGATGGTAAGGAGGGCCCTGCCCCTGGGGGCTTACAATCTAAAAGGGGAGGTAATAAAATATGATAATAAAAATGGAATACAAAAATACATAAATGTGAAGCCAAATGTTACTAAAAGTATGACAATCAGTGATTAAATGAAAACACTGAATTAAGTTACTGTGCTTGTAATCAAGCATTGCCATTATCTTTATATAGGTCAGTAACAGAATGGTTATATAGATAATATGCATGTAATAAAAAAACTGCTGCGACTGAACATAACAGTAAATGATTTAAAAACAATAATATGCATAAATAGCTATGTTTGGTCACAGGCAGGCAATCAGGGCCTCTGAATAAATGGTGATCTTTCCTATTGACAGAGACCACAGAACCAAAACTGTGATACTGGTTACATTAATAAATGAACAGATTTCTTTTTTTCTCAGCAAAAGTTACTTTTACCAGATACTTTGTAACCATTATTTCTATGTGCTCTATTGTAAGACTCCCTTTTCTGATGCTAGAGATATTTCATTAGGATGTCTCAGCCATTAAAAGTGCACTTACACTTATGCATCGGACTGTTGTACCACATGAAAATACATGCATATAAGACAATTGGCCATAAATAAGTATTGATAATCACACATGGCTGTCATTATATCATTGTTTTACTTACACTTTACTGAGGCTAGAAGCAATGCAGTGCATATTTAAGGAAGAGTTATTTAAAATTTCTATTACAGAGTAAACACTTTTTACAAATTATTGAGAATAATGCAGTTAAAAGCGGTCTTAGCTCATTGCATCATTTTGTGTTAAACCCCTTTCTGTGGCATGTTTACTTGATTACCATTCCCATCTGTGCACATATAATGATGTGGGTCTGCCACTCAACATGGTGACACTACGGGGGTGATTATACTAGTGTCCAGCCTATTGTTACTGGCCAAGTATAGCTAGCCATGCACTCAATATTTTTTCTCATTCAACCCCATGGGCTAAACAAGAAAAAACACTTGAATCCCCAAAACATGCTAAACAGCATGGAAGGGAAAATTCACCCTGCTGGGCTATTAAATAGCAACAGCAATAGGTGTGTGGCTGTCATAATACCTGAAAATAGACTGCAGCCAATCAGCTGTTCATTAAACAATTTTCGGCCTGACTCCATGAACAAAAGTCGATTGAAAAATGTGCTTTTGTCAAACAGTATGGTGCTGACAGGGCCTCACACTGATTGAATTTCAGTGTATGGCCAGCTTAATAATGTTTATAGCAAAGCAGACTTTTCTTTTCATTGAACGGGATGGTTCGGAGGTAATCGGATGTAAACAGACACATGTCCGCTTACATCTGACTGCCCATAGACCTAACATGGGTCCGGTTAGTTCAGTCTTGCGATGGAGGAAAAAACTGAATGCACATAGATGTCACATGGAGTTGCTTCTGTTCCATACTGCTCTGATCAGCACGAGATCGGTTGACAGATCCCCTGCTAATTGGAATGAATGGCACCCATGTGAAAGGGGCCCAACTCACCCTAAAGATAACACAAAGTATTTGCAATTAGTAGGTAACATACTTTGAAAATATGTCTTTTTAAAACCCTGACAAAACACAGAGAACATATTCTGACCTGAATGTTACAGAGACTATTCTTTAAAATGAACCTTTCAATTCCTTAAAGGAGAGCTATGGGGTTAAGGCTTTCCCCCATAGTTCTCCTTAGGGTAACGGGAGGACACAAACTAGCGTCCTCCCGTCACCCTAGGCTCAGTATACCGCAAGCTGTAGCTCGCGGTATACTGAGACGCCGCAGTATACCGCGAGCTGCTACTCGTGGTATACTGAGACGCCGCAGCTGAAGCGGATCCCGACAATTGTGCCGGGATCCGCCCAGCTGCCTGACTGACAGCTGGCTCTGCCTATCTAGAGGCAGAGCCAGCTGTACCCGCCCCCTCTCCCGTCCATTCCGCCAGTCAGTGCTGGCGGATCGGAGCGGGGAGGGGGGTATCCAGCCCCTCCCGTCATGGCAGAGAGCCTTGACAGGATGGAAAGGTGAGCGAACGCCGGTATGTGTTCGCTCACCTCCCGATCTACTGAGCCGACCTGTGACAGTCTCATTGTCACAGGTCGGCTAGAACTATGAGGTGAGTGAAAAGCACTCACCTCATAGTTCTCCTTTAAGCATATAATGATAGTGGCATCTTTATAATCTGCTCCATCAGCTGTTTCACACACACACACACACACACACACACACACACAAACACACACACACTCCTTCTTTGCACAAAACAAGCAAAATAAACAGAACTGCTTCTTATATAGAAATTTCTACAGTTTTTGTCAAATCACAACACCTAAATCCTCACCTTTATCTCACATGTCTCTTACAGGAAGGCCTGAGGTATGTCTGTGGAGTGTTTAAATAAGGGCCCATTCATACTAGCCCGTCTCTTAAACCTCTGCAATATGGCAGCTCTGGCAACTTATCCTTGAACTTAAAATAGGTGGTACTTAGGGAAAGGTCCAATAGGCACACACTTGATCTGGGTTAAGTTCTGTTCTGCTGCCTGGGGTGTTGCCTGGTAGCAACACTTTTTTCACTGTTTCAATTGCCTTTGAGGTGGTATGCAGGTGAAGAGGGATGTAACATTGTAGGATACCATTGTTTCCCCTGTGCCCAATATTAAGTTTTGGATTTTGGTTGCGAAATCCTGGGAGTTCTGTATGTGATGCTGTGTATTTTCAACCAAGGAGACTAGGACTCTGGCTATGCCACGTTGTAGGTTATAGACTTGATGCTGCTGACAATTGGCCTGAGAGGAGTCTCATCCTTGTGTATCTTGGGAAGTCCATATATACACAGAAGGGCTTTGCCAAGGTAGAGGCGATGATACATGGCCCGATCGATGGTTTTGTCTTTTTGTAGCTGTTGTAGTAGGTCTATAACTTTCTACTTGTAATCACTGGTTGGGTCTCTTCTAGGGCTTCATACGTGTTGTTATCACTCAGAAGTGTGGTCACCTAAGCATCATAGTCTGATGTATCAAGTACAACTGATACACATTATAACATTACAGGAGGACCTGGATAAAATAGGGGAGTGGGCATTAATGTGGCAGATGAGGGTTAATGTCGATAAATGCAAAGTAATGCACTTTGGAATTAAAAATAAACAAATGGGTTATACAATTATGGGTATGCCGCTAGGGAAGTCAGAAATGGAGAAGGATTTGGGGGTCATTGTAGACCACAAACTGAAAGGTAGTTTGCAGTGCCAGGCTGCTGTAAACAAAGCTAGCAGGGTCTTGTCCTGTATTAAAAAGGGGATGTATTGCAGGGACAAGTCTATAATTTTGCCACTTTATATATCATTGGTTCGACCGCATCTGGAGTACGCGGTCCAGTTCTGGTCACCAGTACTAAGAAAAGATGTCCTTGAGTTGGAAAAAGTCCAGCGGAGGGCAACCAAACTAATTAGGGGTATGGAGGACCAGAGCTACGAGACAAGGCTACTAAATTTAAACATGTTCACATTAGAGGTGAGGAGATTAAGGGGGGATATGATCTCCATGTACAAATGTTCAATGGTGGTAGCAACATTAGCGATAAACTGTTTAAAATTAACTCCATTACAAAGACTAGAGGCCACCACCTAAAATTGGTGGAAAAAAAAATTCCAGCACAAGGGGCGAAGGGGGTTCTTCACAGTAAGATCAGTTAGGGTCTGGAACTCACTGCCACAGGCGGTGATTTCAGCAAATAATGTGGAATTGTTCAAGAAACTTTTGGACGATTTCTTAAGGGACCGTAATATACAGGGGTACAGGTACTCCTAGAATGAGATCCTAATAGGTTGGACTTGATGGACTAATGTCTTTATTCAACCTCAAATACTATGTAACTGTGCATCTTCCTTTATCAGCAGGCAGGATGGTGAAACTTGTGTCTTTCTTCAGGGATGTAACCGCCCTCCTTTCTTCTGTATTCCGGTTTGATGGAGGTGGTTTGGCACTGGCCAGGGCTGCAGACACTTTTAGGCAAAGTTGTTCAGCCTTACCCTGTGGCACTTTGTTGCTGTGGATCGAGGCCTTAGTGGCTGAAGTCATTTCCACTACTGGGATGGTTCTGGGTGTGATCTTGAAATTCAACCTCTTAGCAAGGACATCCATCTTGAACCCAGTTTTAAAGGTACTTCACCCATTCTCTTTGTTTTGGCAATGTCCCAGTTTCCTCCTTTTGCCACCTATTTAACTCCTCACTAGTATGGCTGTTTCCAGTTTGGGATAACGAAATAGAGAACTTATTCTGTTGCATCTCTTTGCCGTAGTGTGCTGAGATAGCTGTGCGTGTACCGTGAAATCCGCTACTCTCATCCAAGTATCAGTAGGTAACTGCAAAATCAGGCACTCATCTAACTGATTGATAGTATGTTTTAAGGCGCCAAATGTGAAAAGAGTCTGTCATACCCATTCATTCCCGTGATTGAAGAATAGCCATAAAGAAATGAAGATTGATACAATATTAAGTGTGATAAATCTGCTATGTTCACAGAGATCAAAAAGATCCCGTGCAAGCCTGACCACAGGAGAGGTGGTGGTGGTTTCATGTGATCACTAAGGAAGGAAGAAATTATAGTTTTTTTGTCCTTTTTTACTGAGTTCTACGTTTGGTTTATATTGCTGCAAAAGACAGAAGCAGATGAAGCTGGAGGACAGACACAATGGGGTGTATTTATAAAACATTCAGAAAACTGTTTGCTCTGCGAACATCTGACTTTTAGATTCGCACTACACTATGGCCATTAAATGGAGCTGAGGAGAATAGGAATTTCCTATGTTCCTTGGCTCCCTCTAGTGGCCATAATGCAGTGTGAATCTAAAAGTCAGATCTTCGCAGAGCAAACAGATCTCTGAATGTTTTATAAATACACCTATGTTATCATGGACATTTTTTGCACTTTGTTACATAATAAAGGAGTTTCTACAGAAAAAAATGCCTGCTGGAATCACCCTAGCCTAATTGCTGTGAGTTGTGCTGTGCATGACTGGCAGTTACCATCTTTTGTAAATATGTTGTATACATTTAAAGCTAACCCCACAGCAACCAATGGCACCATTGGTGGACTTTTTAAAGTAGATTAAAAAACAGTCCTAATAAGGAAGGATTTGACACAAGTCTTAAATCCCCCCTTACTACTGGCCTAGTGCCACTTTGGATCCTCATCACAAGGCACTCATTATGCATAACAGTTTTATTACAGTTTGTATACATTCACAAAAGGGTGCAGATAGAATTACACTGGAATTACTTTGTTGGTAAAACATACTATGTAAACATCCAGCCATACAGCTAAAGAGAAAACGGTATGCATAACATTGAACTTGTTATGGAATATTAGTACACCTTATTTGTCTTTTATATACATAATACTTATCCAAGTTTTAGGCAAACTGTTACTGCTACACACTCTAGGGAGAACTGTTTTATTTTTATAATTGGGATACATTACAATGTATTTATATTATACAATATCAGTCCAGCTTGTGTATTAGGCTGATCTAGTGTGTGTGTGTTTGTCGGTATTACATCTATATGTAATGTACATAGCACTGTAATTCCACCATGAAATCTGCCACACTTATGCACAGGAATGGGCTTATAAAACCCTATGTACTTTATACAATTTCAGGGATGTTCTGCAGGCTGTCATTGTGTCAGATGCCAATTGTAGATTTGAGCAGCCTTACCACACCTTGGGTATAACAAGACATATTACACATTAGTCTTGAATATCATAGTTTTCCCATGATTTTCAAAGCCCTTTCTTAGCAGCGCCTTGAAAATCTGCTTTACCCAATTATACAATGGACTACTCACTACGAAAATGGATTGAAAATAATAAAATATACATGGAGATATGATTTGACCTATGCAATGCATTTTTTCTCAACTGAATGCTGGCCCAAAGGTATGAAGAAGGTTTCTTATTAAAGTGACATTAAACCCTTAGTTTTTTGTAACATAAACCAATACTGTAATGTGTGCCTTACTGTAATCTATGGTTGTTTCCCCTCTATTTGCTGCTCTTCCTTTTAAATCCTTATCTCTTCTCATGCTTGGGGAGAACTTCTGTTTTGCAGCAGACTGCCTTGTCTCTGGAATGGATATATGGTGTCGTTTGCAACCTGAGCCAGCCCTACAGGAAGAGGCACTCAGCTGCACAGGGAAGTTCTCCCCAAGCATGAGAAGACATGAGGATTTAAAAGGAAGAGCAGAAAAGAGAAGGGAAACAACCATGGATTACAGTAAGGCACACATTACAGTATTGTTTTATGTTAAAAAATGTAAGGGTTTAATGTCACTTTAAGTTTCCTATTGATATGTTGTCTGTTACACATAAAACGTTTTCCAACAACATGCCCTGCTGAAACATGAACATACTATGCTAGAGTTCAGTAGAACCATATAGCACACACAAAAGCTTTCAATAAACAATCTTGCAGTACCTTCTACCTTTAGCCTCCATTCACATCTGTGTGATTCCGCATCACATGTTGCAATGTTAGGTGTGATGTGGTGTCATTATTTCTTAATCATAAAAACATCAAGGTGAGGGAATGAAAACACTGAAGCCTTGTAGAATCTGGTGCTCAAGCCTTGTCATTAACCATTTGTATAACCATTTGTATAACCTTACAAGACTAAACCTAAGATGGTTTGTTTCATCATTACTGCCCATAACAATCAATCTGGAATATGTTTGCCAGGGGGTGGACACTACAGAAGCTGGCTATATACTTTACTATGTGTGTATACTTTACTTGGTATAAGCCCTCGTTCACACCTGAACGTTTTGTAGCGCGTTCTACGCTCGACGAACGCTCTACAAAACGCTCAAAAATATAAATCCCATTGTATTCAATGGTCTGGTTCCCACCTTGGCGTATTTCCGCCCGTCCCTAACGCGCTACAAAACGGCCCACGCCTGAAAAGGTACATGTACTACTTTGGGCCGTTTGGTTGCGCGTTTCCATTGGGATACAGCCAAGTAGCCTTCAGAAAACTTTTTATTTTTTACCGCGAATCGCGGTAAAAAACGCGCGACGGTCGCGCGACAGACGCGCATATGCAATACGCCTAGGTGTGAACGAGACCTCAAGGCATCAAGAAAATTTGCTATAGTGTATCTAAAACCTTTTTTATATTTTTATTTTGGGTAGTGTAGGAAAGGGTTTTAACTTTTGTCAGCTTTTTTTTTTTTTTTCTGTCTGTGTCACCGTTGGGGATATTAAACCGCTCTATTGTTCCTGGTGGTCATTGTCTTCAGGGTAGAAATACAACATTTCTGATTCATCACAGGAACAGGAGGAGAGGGGATATTTTCCAATTGGTGAAAACTGTCTAAGGGCCCATTCACACCATATGCGTTCGGGCTATGGTGGTGTGGACAGTAAGTATGGCACGCAGTTGTGTTTTTAAGCGCACCACAGTGAGATGTGGTACAACTACATTCAGCGCAGTTTGTCCATAAAACTTAATGAATGTCACATGCACATCAGCAGCTGTATAGTTAAGCACGGCTGCTGGTGTGAACAAGCCCTTGGAGGGAAACTCCTCTCACTTTGTAGACAGGATGAAAGGGAATCTCTGCAATAGGAAAAAGACAGCAAAGAAAATAAGCAGGCCGGTATTTTAACCCTTCCCTACACTTTATAAAATGTTAAAAAAAAGTTTTGCTAAACACATTATTTACTGACCACGGCAGAAAGGTAGTTTTATTTAAAGGGACCAGTTAGTGGATTTACTGACATTAAAGTGACACTAAACTCAGGAGTTAAATCCTAAAAATGCTTTCAAGTAGCTTAACTATTAACAAAAAATGTATCTTATTTGTGTATCACTCTAAATCCTGTAAATCCTCAAATCATCTCTGAATTCATGCTGACACTGTCCTTCCTTCTGGAGGATGAATACTTTGTTTCCCCTTGGCAATTTGCAGTTAACTACTTAGAAGAATCAAAATTCTGTTGAATAGCCATCAGAGTGGGTTATCAGAATTTTTCTGATAGTGGATTGGATGGGCACAGACACATGGGGGCTGATTTACTAAATGTTTTAGAAATCGTCACTCAATAAACTGTGTGAATATTCACTTAAAGTGACACTAAAATTAGGAGTTAAACCTTAAGGCCTTGTTCACACCAAATGCAGAGCAGATCTGCATGAGTTTTTGCACACGCAGTGCAGTGGGTTGTGCCACGTTTTTGATGCGTTCCGGGCCGTTTTTTTTACATTTAAAATGGGCTTTCAGTGCGTTCCAGGCGTTTGCATGCGTTTTTGATGCGTTTGCATGCGTTCCAGAGCAGGTAAAATAGGGCCTGCTGCAGTTTTTTTATCTGCTCCGGACCTGCTCTGGAACTGAACGCTGCGATGTGAACTGGAGCTAAAAATACCATTGGAATACATTGGACGCAGTTTTGCTCCAGTCTGTAACTGCTCTGCACCGCGCTTGGTAAGGCCTTAAAATGCATTCAAGTACCCTAACTATTAACTAAAATGTATCTTATTTGTGTATCACTCAGCCGTAGATCCTCAAATCATCTCTGAATTGGTGCTGACACTGTCCCTCCTTCTGGAGGGGGGCTACTTTTGTTCCCCATGGTCACTGTGTGTGTTGTAAAGTAGTCACTGCTCCAAGCTCACTCCTGTGATGGACTACAATCTCAATAAGTAAACTAAACATGAGATTGTAGTATATCACTGAAGCGAGCTTGGAGCGGTGGCTACTTTACAACACACACAGGGACCAAGGGGAACAAAAGTAGTCACCCTCATTGTTGCATTAGACAGAAAAAAAATGTTCCCCCTCAAATGTCACTTTGCTGCAAACGAATGAACGAATGAACGAAACGAATAAGAAACGGAACGAACGTGCGAACGAACTACCGCTAACGAATTTCGTCCGAATCCGAATTCCGAATCCGAATTGACTTTCACACCGGAATCCCGAAAAACGAAATAACACAAATCCGAATTTAAAACGAAGCGAAACTAAACAAATTTTTTGGCAGTGCACATGTCTAAGTACAATAGACATATATTGTACATAGTAAAATCATTGTTGTATTTGCTTAATATCTTTTTAGTATTTATACAAAATATTCATACAATAATAAGACCTTTATGTTAACATCTGCTGACTGTATGGGCAATAGTAATCATTCACCTTCTGTCATTTTCTTGGCAGTTGTTAAAAAATAAAGCAAATAATCTGATTTGATAGTCAATATAAAGTCCTTGGTTAAAAAGCACACAAGCATTTGTTCCACAGACATTATAGGCCTTTCCTCCCAGCATCCATCTACAAATTCAGATGGGGAAATAGCCATTCTTGCACATTAGTTATTGCTGAATTTTACATTTCTCTGAAATTTCACTTACCAGTCCTGAAAATCTGAAAACCGAATAGGGCAGTCAGTACACTTGATAATTAGGAAATGTCTGGCGATCATCTTTGTGCATTTGCATGAGAGAAACTGCTCTGGTTTATGTCACAGAAATGAGTAGCTGCATACTGCTCTTCCAGACGTTTTACTAGTGTCCTAGAACCTGTTATACAAACCTGACAGAGATGCTGTATGTCTCCATTGTCACTTAAAAGAAATCAACCATCTATATACATTTTGTAATGCTTTACACATGATCAGACTCATGTAATTGAAGGCAAATTCCACCATTTAAAAAAAAAAATCATAAATGAATACTTCAAAGAAAAAAATGTGCATGTATTATTTGTTTGCAATGGAGCCAGTAAAGCATTGCATCCATGATCAATGGATCACAGGTGTAATACTCTCGCTCCTGCAGACCTTTCCTTTTATCCATGTCTGTACCGCGGAACGATCATTCAGTAACATGGACAGAAGGAAGTGTCAATGGATTACTAGTCCATTTAGACTCGCCAACTCCCTCTCCTCTTGGCCAATCACAATGCAAAAGGACCCGGCTCAATTTTGTGATTGGCAAGAAGGTGAGAGGGTCGGGTATACAACCGCAGCGCAGAGGTCTACAATACCCACAGCACCTGCCTCCTGAGCGGCCCAGAAGTACAGCAGGAGTTGTACTAATCAGGTGAAAGAAGAAACTAATTTTTGGGACACTGGAGGCAGCCTGGATGATTGGACCTGAAAAGGTCTGTCTAATCCCCGCTACTAATTACCGTATTTTTCGCTCCATAAGACGCACTTTTTTCCCCCCAAAAGGAGGGGGAAAATGTGCCTGCGTCTTATGGAACGAATCCCGACGCCCGAGACATGCAGTTTCGGGCGCCGGGCGAGTAGTAGGAGCCACTGTTCGGCTTTAATACGAGTGATCTAATGAGATCACTCGTATTAAAGCCGAGCAGCGGCGGCGGCGATCGAGTTCAGCAGTAGGAGCCACTTCTCGTTTAATACGAGTGATCTAATGAGATCACTCGTATTAAAACCAAGCAGCGGCGACGATCGAGATTACCATAGAGTACGTTCTTTGTCTGCTCTGTGTGATCACTGAGACCATGGCGCTGTAATCACAGCACCACCTGTCTCAGCGGTCACTAGCTGCAGCTTCTGTCACAGCTTCTGTCATAGAAGCTGTGACAGAAGCTACAGTCTGTCGAGTGCTCCATAAGGCGCGCCGGACCTCCCTGCGTCCTATGGTCCGGTGAGTCTTATGGACCGCAAAATACGGTATATATTTGGAACTGTCTTCCTGTCCAAAGTTTGGCCTTAAGAGTTAGCCCTCGTTCACACCTGAACGTTTTGTAGCGCGTTCTACGCTCGACGAACACTCTACAAAACGCTCAAAAATATAAATCCCATTGTATTCAATGGTCTCGTTCCCACCTTGGCGTATTTCCGCCCGTCGCTAACGCGCTACAAAACGGCCCACGCCTGAAAAGGTACATGTACTACTTTGGGCCGTTTTGTTGCGCGTTTCCATTGGGATACAGCCAAGTAGCCTTCGGAAACGCGCGTTTGTCGCGCGACTTTTTTACCACGAATCGCGGTTAAAAAAAACGTGCGAGAGACGCGCATATGCAATACGCCTAGGTGTGAACGAGACCTTATGGCCTCCTGAAGAATCTTCACATTCAATACTGTCAGGAGTGCTAGATGATTGCATGCTCCTGTTGCATGCTCTGGTCCCTTTTTCTGTCAGTATTGTGTGCAGTAGTGATGTAGGGCTGGCGGGAGGAACCACAGAGTGCATTGGGGGACAAGGATTTTGACACACCTGGGAGTATGGCGGATGTAAAGGGGCTGTGACTGCAAGCATTCAGCAAGATTGGAGCATTCAGCAAGATTAGACATAAATTCTCTTCTTTTGAAGGTCCTGCTTTTTGACAATTTTACCTCCATGACAGAGTCACTATAATCTTAGTTATTTTGTTTAACAGTTTGTACAGTTTGCTATTATAAATGTAAGCAGCGGAATCCATATTTAGTCATTAAGGCCCCATTCACATATAAGTTTTTGCGCATTTCTGCATTTAGCCCTATAGAACTCTAAAGGGATTTTAAAGCTATTTCAAATGCTGATGAAATCACTTACAATGGATGCTGCTTCTTGATATTTAAAAGTTTAAGCTTCCTGCAGAATCAGCTGGTGCCCTAAGCACTGGCCCTGATATCCTGTTTTAGGGTGGCTCCTTTTCCTTGCAGGGTCCCATGGAGCCATCCTTGTCTGTGCTACTAAGCTTTGTGTGTCTCTACAAACACACAGACAAAGCAAGGCAAGGCAATACACCCCCCCCCCCCCTTTTTCTCCCTCCACCCTTCTCAAAGCTAGTAGATGGACAGGTGCTGTAGACTGCTCTGTTCCTTGTGATCTTGTACAGGACAGGAAGTTCAGGGAAGTGGAGCTAAGAGAGTTGGAGTCAGCTGTTAAGAAACATGATGACTAAGTGCTTTGGCAAAAATGTAAAGAAATACTTTGCTGGGTAATGTATATTTTGTTTGATCTGGATTCATTATTGAAAAAAGTTTGAGAGCTTACTACTACTGAAAATGGGAGTGCTGGAAAAATGCATTTAAAGATTTTTTCAGGAGCTCCTATTAAATTCCAAAGTCCAAATCTGTGCCAAAGGAAATGCATGTACTATTTCAAACTACACACCACAGGTGACAAGTGACACAATGCTCAGGTGTGAACAGGCCCATTGAGAATATTAGGGCTCTTTATCTTTAGCACTGTCATGATTTGGGAATCAGGTATGAATGGGACCTACATGTAAGGGTTCTGCCTCCCTCTCTCTCTCTCTCCCCTCTCTTTCCACTTTTTCTCTCTCTCCACTCTCGCTCTCTCTCCACTCTGTGTGCTTTGAAGTGCTTTTATGTCATGAGACGTGCAGCAGAGATGCTAACCACATTGCCTGATATATGCTTCCAAAGTAAGGAACAGAAAGCATGCTAAAATTTGACCATGACATGAAATTAACATAAAATCACTTCCAGGTAAGTCAAAGTTCACTGAAAATCCATCGTCTTAAAGGGGTTTTCCACGTTCTAGGCCTAGTTTTAAGCTGGAAGGCTGGTTTATCCCATAGAAACCAATCACCTTATCCCATTGCTTCTCCCATATTGTGAAGGAAGAACCAGATTGGTTGCTGTGGAGAAGTTGTGAAAACAATTCTTTCGGCAGACCCTTTCACATAACCACTCTTTGTACTGGAGACAATGCCAAGCAGCTGCGGTCATCACTCTTGGACAACTGCCAATCCAATATTTCGCAGGAGTTCTCAACTGAAGACTTGAGGAAGACTCTGACCTCAGAAACCAATTGCAATCAATGTGATTCTAAAGCACGCCACAAACCCGCCGAAAATCTTACGATTTTCGGCTGGTTTTCAAACGTGCTCGTAAGACAAAAAACGTGCGACCTACAGTGGAAACGGTCGCGCGCCTTCCATACGCCTGCCGATTATCGTACGATCGCGGGATTTCCCGCGATTATCTGCGATAATCGGCAGGTGTATGGCCACCTTAAAGCTGGAGCTGCTGTGTCTTGAAGAAGCCTTGATGCTGCTCAGTGTCAATAAAACACTGATCAGTCAGGGCACAGGGATGCACGCTCTTGGTTCTACAACAACTTTTTTTGTAAAAGTAGAAAACTCAATTTTTTTTCCACTGAAATATTCTTTACGAAACATTCATCCTTTACTTACAGACCATGCAGCAAATAACTTTAGAACATTAACATTTTACAGAGCTCTGGTGCCCTATCTAGATATTATGCTGCTCTGGGCATAACTAAATGTAGATTTCCGTTTGTACAAGTTCCACCCCATGTGTCATGTGACCTTTAAAGCCCAAGTACAATGAACATAACTGTGTTAATGCAGAAGTAAAGTAAACAAAATAAAAAGTGCTGGGAGGTAGGCACATGCAAAGTCTCTTCTGCCCAAAAAAATCTACACAGTCAGTCCATTCACAGCATCTCTAAGATGGTGAGGGTCTAACTCCTGTGTATATCATCAGTGGTCACTCAATGGCTGAAGAGGACATCCAAGAACCTGGGAGTAGGTGGTGGCAGGGGATAGAGATGAGAAGCAAAGACCAATCCGACATCGCTTGTAAGATAAATGTGCGCTAATGTGCACGTATGCTGTGTATCCTTGTACATTAGGACAAAACAAAAACATTTACAAAGCAGTATACTTCCACTTTAAAGCAGTTGAAGACTTTTCTCCCGCAATGAACGGTATTTTTTAAATCACTCATATCTTCTTTTTTACATGCAAGTGGAAGTACAGCTCTTGCTGTACTTCCATGCCTGCTCAGATGTAAGTTCTGCAGGTCTCATAGACTTTAGTGCTGCAGTTGCATCTCTGCCCCCTCTCCTCCTAGCTGCATGGTTTTGTGAGTAGCCAGGAGGAGAGGGAGGCAGAGACGTGACAATGGTGCTCATTTCTATAAGATCTGCAACACTTACATCTGAGCGAGCACAGAATTACAGCGGGAGCTGTACTTCCACCTGCACAGCATTCATCACGGGAGGTGGCTTTTGATTTAAAAGAGTTTTCAACTGCTTTGACTCTAGTAAATTGTGCGCAGGGTTTGGCCTTTAACATTACAGACCACCTAACAAACAAAAAAGGAGAGGTGGGCTCATGTTTCCTGGACACTATAAAGACTTCTGAGTAGGGATGCACCGATACTTTTCAGATACCAGTGCCAATATTTGGCATTTTCATGAGAACTACCAGTGTTGCAGAGGTTGCAGCTGGGACCTGGCTCTGGAGCTCCACCACTGTCCTGAAATCATTAGTCGATATTGTTTTAGAAAAACTGTCACATGACAATAAACAAAAATGTACTTGTATCAGTGAGTACTTGGGCAAGTATCAGTTATTGTACTGGGAAAACTGGTATTGGTGCATCACTTTATTTATATTTATAAAAACAAAATCATACATTAAAACAGATGTACAAATCCCAGGCGCTCTGTGTGCTCCTTACAAATGACAGCTGCCTCCTAACTTTTTATATTTTCTCTAGTCTAGTCTTGGAGCTGGAAAAGTATCGGTACATGTACTTGTACTTGTACCGAGTACGGTACTTGGTATCGGTGCATCCCTACTTCTGAGGATTAACACCCTCTGTACCCAGGGGCGTATCTGCCGTGAGGCAAACAAGGCGTTTGCCTGGAGTGGCAGATTCGCTGAGGGCGGCACCGCGAGGGTTACTGACCTGGATACGATGACGAGGACGTCGGCCTGGAATGGACGGCGTGTGCAGACGGCGGGCGGCGTTGTTTTGCGGTGATGCACCCCCTTTCCTCAAACCGATTTCTAGCTAACTTAATATAAAAGTAGTAAGCTTTGTGTGGTGGGAAAAAATGTGAAGGCCCGAACATATACTTTCTCCCCAATGTCTACACCATCTGTCTGATAAAACATATACTAGGTATGGGCAGCAAAACAATCAACTTTGTAAACGAGTGTATTGATACTTTTCTTGTCATCTGCATATACACACACCTGTCTAATTGTGATTATTTCCAATGGATTGCTTGTTGAATTGGTGAACTTAAAAAAGATGGATACTTGGATTATTGTAGACATCAGTGGCGTATACAGGTATTGCACATGCCCTGGACGCTACTTAAAGGGGGAGTGTGCGTTGCTCTGTGGGTCAGAGAAAACTTCCTGACCCACCAAGACAGCTAACTTTTTTTTTTTCCCATCCCTCTCCCATACACATCTGCCCGCCCATCTCTTAACGACCTGAGCCCTAAAAGCAGTCAATATAACATTAAACATCTACAAGAACAAAGGGCACCTTGGTACGATGGTCATTTTAAATATACCGTGTCCACTTTAACATTTCTATACTTTTTTTGACTGAGTTACTGTTAAACATTCAGTAATGTGTGCCCAGCTATTGTTATTACGTCATCTATCTATCTATCTGTCTCTCCATCCATCCGCCTACCCATCTATCTATCTATATATCTATCTATCTATCTATCTATCTCTCTATCTATCTATCTATCTCTCTATCTATCTATCTATCTCTCTATCTATCTATCTATCTCTCTATCTATCTATCTATCTCTCTATCTATCTATCTATCTCTCTATCTATCTATCTATCTCTCTATCTATCTATCTATCTCTCTATCTATCTATCTATCCTGCCATCCATCCGCCCAACCATCCATCCATCTATCTCTCTGCCTGTCCCTCCATCCACCCGCCCGTCTGTCCATCCATCCAACCGCCTGTCCCTCCATCCATCCGCCCATATATCTATCTATCTATCTATCTATCTATCTATCTATCTATCTATCAATCTATGTGTGACTACCTACATTTTGTATCTCCAACAGGTGAAAATCATTTATCTAATCTATCACGCCCATTATTAAAGCAGAACTAATGTCTAAAAAAAAAAGTAAAGGTGCCCACACACTGCATGATTATCGTACGAGAATCGCGGGAAATCCCGCGATGGTATGATAATCGCGCAGTGTATGGAAGTCGTGCGACCGTTTCTACTGTACGGTCGCACGACTTTTGTATTTTGAGCATGTTGGAAAACTAGCCGAGAATTGTAAGATTTTCGGCTGGTTTTTCACATGATCGAGAGATAACTGCCGAACGGGCCGATGTGCGCACGCGCACACTGCTCGTTCAGGATTGCAGTCATCGGAAGCCCGCCCCTCAGGGAGGCAGGCTTGCGATGATCGCAAGTACGATCTGCCTGTCCAAGATGGGCAGATCGTACGTTTTTTTAATTACTTTACAGCCCTCGCAAAGACAAAAGTCTTGCGAGGGTTGTAAAGTGTATGGCCACCTTAACATTGCTATGATGTAGAGTTTTTCGGTACAAGAAACAATAAGGCATCTTACAGGAGCCAGTGTCAGGATAATTTCACTCTACATTATATGTGCAAGAATTCCATCATCAATGGCTAAAGATAGGAGACATAAGATACGAAAGAGAGAAGCATCAGAGAAGATGGTAGTGGTGCTGATGGAGCACTGACCGAGCCCACCTGTCAGCACTGGAGGAGGGCAAACCAATAGTCACCATCCACGTTACTATCTGGCCATACAATCTATGTACGATCAACTTTAGATGTACCAAAACTCTGTAACATAATAACCTACCTAATCTATCCAACCAATTTGTATCCAACAATCAGGTCCTTGCATTACCTACTTGTTGGTAGATCTAAAGGAGTGAGCTGAAGAGATAACTGCTATACTGCTGCACTTGGGTTCCACTTTAAGTGATACAGATACATGTAGAGTAGACTGTGTGCCTTTCTCCCTTGCTGTGTCAGTATAAGTCTGTGCATGACAATAACTGAAAGGAAGATCCGCTCCACACAGCCTGTAGTGGGAGGCATCCTATCTGATGCAGAGTGAACTTTGCCGACTTGCAGATTCCAGACACAATAAACTCCAAGAAGCCAGAAGTGTCCTAAGACTTCCCAGAGCTGCGCTGGGATGGACAATGCAGAATGCACCCTTGTACATACAGCTGGGAGGAGGGGTATGTTCTCCCTCGGAATCAGAGACTAGAAGAACATACCTTAGGTGTCACATCACCTGGGGGAATGCTATATGCCACTTAACACTAATAATCAATGCACCATTGTTATAACTAGGGAGACCAAGGCTCTATCCTATAGACTGTGCTGTATCAATCACTTACCTTCTCATCATTGAGGTTCTGCAGGATCTCCTTCCCAGAAGAGGTCTTGATCTCCACTCCTTGTTTCTCTTCTTCTTTGTTGCCCTGCTCGGACTTCTCCTGAGTCTGGGTGCTTGCCCCTTGGCGTGCAGCATTGCTCTTTCTGCTACCCTTCTGCCCCACACTTAGAGAGTCAAAATCTATAGTCTTGCTTTCATATGCCCCCTCCACGTTGGAGAACATCCCTCCATACTTCACTCGGGGCACTTGGTCAGCGGTGCCAGGGCGAGCTAAGTAAAATGGAAGATCGTCGTCCCTTTCCAATCCCCTGTTGCCCGATGCCATGGCTGAGTCACAGAGAGGAGCTGGAGCCGAGCGCAGTCCGGAGAACAGGCAGCACACACACAGGAGGAGCACACATACAGCCAGCGGCCAGAGGGGGCAGTAATGAGCTCAGTGACACGAACACAACACTAGTCTGACTCCTCTGTATGTATAGTTCAGCTAAGCTGCGTCTGCCTCATCACACACACAGAGCTGTACAACACTACAACTATGGGGTCAGACACTACTGCTCAGCAATGTGTCATTACTGCTTCCCACTGTGCTGGAAGAGTTCATATATACTGTGAGTATGTCAACCTAGGACAATGCAAATGCATGACTGTTCAAAGATGAGACCTTTCCTAAAGCTGCCCTTACACTCAGCAGGGGGAATTCACTGAAACTGCAGCAGCTGTGCACAGAAACCAATCAGCTTCTCTCATTAATTTGTTCCGTTAAGCTTTGAAAATAAAAGATAGAAGCTGATTGATTGCCATGCATAACTGCTCCAGATGGGCAGACCTCCAGTTGTGGAACTACAAGTCCCATGAAGCATTGCAAGATTGACAGTTACAGGTATGACTCCCAGAGACAAAGGCATGTTGGAATTTGAGGTTAAAGCACAGCTGGGGGCTGGAATTGCTCACTTCTGCTCTATAGTGCAGAGTGCGGATGGGGGAAACTCCCATGCTGGCTATTGTATTCTGACAGCCAGTGCTTGCAGTTGTCAGACTACCAGCTGATTGGCTGCAGTTGCTGTTCGGTTACCAATTACTGATGAGTCTAGGCTTAGTGCAAACTAAGTTAGCCCAAACCACTCAAAACTCTGATGCTATCCCCTCTTAACGACCCAATCAGTTGCGGAGAGACCCATTCCCTGCCCTGCAGCAATACATCACAAAGGGACAGGGAATGGCTGCGACGCAACTGCTGACACTGATTCCAGAAGTGTGACAGTGCTCAAGATCACAATTCCCATTATTCTTAATGAGCCACACCTGACCGTTGTGTTGCCCGTCACATAAAAAAGTACATGAGCTTCTTTTGGGGCAGAATTGTGCATTTTTTGACACCAAAGAGCTTAATGGGAGCGCCTGCAACACACTTGGGATACACATGCCACTGGACGTTACCAGGGGGGTGCTAGTGGTGCATAGTGCACTTTACCGGGGGCACTTCCATCTCTGACCCACCTCCTACCCAGCTTACTGGCGTCACTGGTTGCCAGGAGCTGGGCGGGGTGCCAGCCTTGGCGTCACTGGTTGCTAAAAAGCTCTCAGCAACCTGGTATGCTCTGGCTTGAAAGGAGGCAGCAGGCTCATTATAGGGACAGCCTTGCCCTGCTGCATTTTCCTGAGGGCCCACACATATAGTCCCATTACAGTAACACACAGTAAAACTCCCATTTTACCACAAGGCACAGCAATGCATGCAACGTGATGCGGTGTGTTTGAATAGTACCCCAACGCACTGCACAGTAGCAGACAATAGGCAATGCACTGCAGTTGCGCCACAACCGCCACATGGCATTGTTTGCAGTGCGCTGTATTAAAAATGCATTTCCGATTTATGGCATGTTAAGGTCCACTGCCAGCCCATTCAAAATCAGTGGGCTGCCCTAATGTATTGACAGTGGCGTTACCTAAATGCTTAGTCTGAATGGGCCTTTAATGTAAAATAAAATATCCAACAAGAAGAGTAGATGAAATGTTCTTGGCAGTTGGGTAGGTCTGAATTCTCAGGTTCAAAAATTCAGTGTCAACAGAGATTGTGAACCCAATCCAAATATGATTATCCATTACTGTCCACATTATGTGGACTGCCCCTTTAAGGCATATTTCTAGCCAAAACGTATCTTTATAGTTTTGTATACGATTGAGAATGGTTGAAACCCCTATTAGTTTAATTTTTGCTTTCTGTGCCCGATCGGAGAGATTCCCCTTCACTTCCCTTCATTGAGGAAGTGAGAGGATACCTCTCCCAAGTGAAGGGAATCCCATATTTTTCAGTGGTCACAGGAAGATTTACCCTTACTTCTTGTTCTGTTGTACAATTTTGGATAATGCTTTGCTTTCCGTCTTGGTGACGATGATCACCAGGAGAAATAAAGAGAAAGACTCTCCCCTGTTGGGAATCAGACAGCAATAAACGTCCCAGGGGTTTTAATTCTTCCTACGCTATCCAAAGCCCAACAAAGCCATACATACACTCTGGGGTCTACTTATAAACAATTCGCAGAGTCATTCGCCCTGTGAATATCTGTGAACATTTGTTCTGTGAGAATAGAGGCAAAAAAAGAATATTGTTAAAGGAGAACTATGAGGTGAGTGAAAATCACTCATCCTCATAGTTCGAGCCGACGTGTGACAATGAAACTGTCACACGTCGGCTCAATAGATCGGGAAGTGAGCAAACACATACCGGCGCTCGCTCACTTTTCGATCCTGTCCCTGCAGAGAGCTGTGACTGTCACTCATGGCTCCCTGCAGGGATCCCCCTCCCCTGTCCGATCCTCCAGCGCTGACTGGAGGAACGGACAGGGGAGGGGGCGGGTACAGCTGGCTCTGCCTCTAGATAGGTAGAGCAAGCTGTCACTCACGCAGCTGGGTGGATCCATACAGTAATGTCGGCATCCGTCCCGGCTGCGGCAGTCTCAGTATACCGCGAGCAGTAGCTCGCGGTATACTGAGCTTTGGGTAACGGGAGGACGCTAGTTTGTGTCCTCCCGTGACCCTGGGGAGAACTATGGGTAAAAACACTGACCCCATAGTTCTCCTTTAAGATATTTTCCTTTTAGATCAAATGTATAATTACTTCATATGCTCCTCAGCTCCATTTAGTGGCCATAAAGCAGGGCTACATTACATTTCACCCAAAAAGAAAATATGCTAGCAATGTTAGTTTTTGCCTCTATTTGCACAGAACAAATGTTCACAGAGATGTTCAGGGTGAATGATGGGTGCAGATCAGGGTGAATGATGCTGCAGATTGTTTCTTAAACCCCTTAAACTTGTATTTCTATCGGCACTCTCTGTCTATTCAGATTTATTCTGGTTTATATCCAATTATATATCATTGATTTTGCTTTTAGTCTAAGTGCTTGCAGCCTTCTTCAGCAGAGTATGGTTTACACTTTACACTATACATCCATATTTACTTGGATTGCAGAGTTTTCCTATATTCTGAGATGCTAAAGAGCCAATATTGTAGATCCAATGATGAATGGAAGCAGGCTAGTGGCACAAATTGAGGGTGTCCCATTCCATGTAGATGTGTTGTGAATATAAAGTGTCCAACATCTTAAAACATGCCAAGTACTTAAATAATTGTTCTCAAAAGTCCGCAATATATCACATATATTAAACTAACCAAATTAAAAGAAGACGACACAAACAAACAATTTCTGCAAACAGGAAAGGTGAGTATAACACCCCTTCTATTACAGGGAAATTCCATTATGATTTTTTGGGGGAGGAGGGTGAATGTCAGTGTCATTTCTGTTGATCTGACAAAGCTTTTCCATTTAGAAAGCATATCAAAAGAGCTGTCCTGAGTCCCTGATAGTGTCAACTCCCCAAGTGTTCTGAAAGGTCCATCATCAATGGGCTGGGCAGGAGATAAGGAAGCCCAATAAAGTTATAATGGTGCAGTCATTTGAGGACATAGGTCCAGGGACAGGTTCGTGCAGAGATGTCTGAGCTGAGACTGGGTTACTTTTGTGGTACACGTAATCCTGCTTAAGAAGATTTTTGTATCTGGCTTCTTCTCTTGTAAACATGTTGTCATACAGTTCCACTTTAGGATGTTTAAAAATAACAAGCTCTGTAAAATTCACAATTGCATTAATCATATTTATATTGAGCTCTAATTTACGTATATTCTAATGAAACTTCCACTTGCACATCAAGGCAGGACTATATGTAGAATCTGACTACCTAATAAACTGTTATCAGCTATTCCTTTTATATGCTGTAAACTCTCCTGTCTAAGCAGCAGCTCAATCCCTTCTTATCTACTCTGCTACTTATCGGTTTCCTTGCATGACAAATGTTGGAAACTCTGGATAGTTATGGCTCATTTTGACAGACTTATCCCTGGGTCCTCTACGGGAGTAATGCATTTACTGCCCTGATGCCCCTTCACTATCGGTACATAGTATATTAGGGTAAATCATGTACCCCACTAAATAGATTTTCAAACAAAAGTCAGATAAAACAATCCAGTTAGAACATTCCATAATGCCATCAGAGACTTGTACAATGTAATTTAAAATTCTGTTTGATTTTAAAGAGGACCTCTAAGAATTGTAAAATCTAACTCTTACAGTGTGGGGGTTAACTGCTCAGTTTTCTCTAAGGGCCGGAATAAAGAAAATATACGCACTGTTCTGTGACAGTCAGCGCTCAGCTCCCCCTCCACCGCCTGTCGCCTGGCATCATCACGTCTAATGCACCTGCATTAGATGTGATGATGTCACAGGTACTTAGACCACCGGATCCTGGGGGGAGAACAGGCTACGGGGATCAGTCTAGCAGCCAGGTGGGACGAAGGATTAGGTGAGTATTTTTACTTTATTTTAGCCCCCTAGACCAAAACAAGTAGTTAACCCTTGCCGTTCAGGGGTAGCCCGACTGCAAGGGTTAGTTTTTACAATTCCCCTCTAACATTCGATTTTGGAATAACTGGGGTTCCATTTAAAGAAAATCACATTAGAATTTAGCTCGCTCCTTCTTTTGTTACTCTTTTTGTGTCTACTATTTTGGATTGGTACATTGACACATGTGAGCTTATGTTGCTTTTATTTATGGATATCGATAGTTCTTTTACATATGCTTTCCTGAGGCCAGGTTCACATCTGGGTGATCCGTGACTGCGCGGCAATAGTGGACGATACCGCGTGGATTGCCGTGCAGTCACAGAGTCACCCACCACTGCCGATCGCGCTGGCGGTGCTATTATTTTCTAATGGCACCCCAGTCGAACCGGGCATATGGTGCGGTTTCCCACTGCAATTCCGCCCGCGCAATTGAACACGATCGTGGCTGAAACAGTTGTGTGTCACAAAAAAAAAGGTATATGTACCTTTTTTTCTGCAAAGGCCGTGCGGATCTAACCCTATTGAAATCAATGGGGCTGTGCTGCAATCGCTGTGTGCAATTGTGCACGATTGCACGGTTCCGGGACGCGCATCCCGGATTGCCCAGGTCTGCACCAGTCCTGTAGGACTGTGCCTGGATGTATTTGTTGTACTGTGGCATTTTGTATTGTTAAATTTGATAATGGATCCCTACAGTTTTAATTCATTTATGGACCCAGCTGACCATCCTATGTGTTATTATGTATGCTTGCATGCTCTGTGTTGTATACATTTCCACTGTTATATTGTTGATTGTAATTATGTTACTGTTGAAAAACACAACAAACACATTGTAAAAGAATGTTGTTTGTTTGAAACAAAAGTTCCATCCTTCTCCTTGATATTTTGGTTCAAATCGATAGTCAATTTGAACCAATTTGAAACTTATTTCCACCATTCTATTGTTTTTAAGATCCTTACCCTTAACCAAACACACTAGGGGGGAATTCTAGATTGAAATGGCTGACTTTTGTCTGCCAAACAGTATCTTCTGCCTCTATATACACAAGCCAAGATTGTTTCTATTTCTTGAGCGAATATAAAAAAAAAGGTCTGACATTGAACGTGTTTATTAGGAGTTACTGGGCCAGTGCAAGTTCTGCATGTAACTGACAGTTATGTTTGCTGATTTGCAACAGATGAATTTTTGTGGTGAGTCATAAAACTGGAGCCAGAGCAAGATGAGGTCAGGACAATATTATCAACAGTAGGAACCAGAACTGCATGGACAAAGCAAGAATCATAACCCAGTGATCTCAGTGCTGAAGAAGACACAAGCCAAGCTTAAATTGACCATGTAATCAGAGGTGGTTATAGATGATAAGACATAAGTGGCAACTGTTTTTTTTTAATGCTCTAATATACTGGAGATCGCACTTACCTGACCTGGACGCATGATGTCACTGGTCTGTAGCTGGCCTTCATGTCATGTCCAGCTGGCTATAAACTAATAGATTTTTTTTTAATTCAGTCTGTGGTTTGAATGGAAAAAAAACAGATTCCCCCTAGCAAGTCTGGAAGAAATTTTAAGGGCTTTTGAACTAAATTAGTTGACTCAATGATGGCAAGATCGAATGCTCTGATGACTGATTTAGAACGAATGTTCAAACAAAATTATATGGATGGCCAGCTTTAGTCTTAGCACATAAAACTGTGGAGTACTAATAACAGTTGGTATGGTAACTTTCTGCACTTTGCTAGATCTCTCATGGCTGTGGTCCTTATAGGAGGTTCCATTTTCCCTGCTGGACCGTTTCATTATTTAGTGCAGGGAATGCAACCTGATGAGTAAGACTCCATAGAGGGAAGCTCCAAAAGAAAGATGTTGTTATGGTGTGTGACACATTTTATTGCACTGTACGAATAACTAAAAAATAATTTTATAATAATTTTAAAATATAATTTTAGTTGGCTGACCTAATTAGCTTCATAAGCTAATATGAAGTCCAATATCTACAGCTTTATCTGGAATTCAGTTCAGCATGCAGATCCACTTTAACTACCTGTATACACAACGGCCGGCCGGGAGCTTCTTGGATGTAACTGGGCATGTGAGCTGGAAAAACACATAATCCAAAAACCGGCAGTGATGCCTGTTAACATACAAGCGATGCCGGATCGCTTGTATGGGGTCCCGGTATGTGCGCCCCCCCCCCTCCGCGGCTCCCCCCCTCTCGCTGTCACGCTGATCCCGGGCTCCACTGTGCCCGGTGTAAGCCCGGGACCAGCATAGTGGCTCTCTGACAGGGGATCAGAGGGAGATCGGTTCACGATCTCCCTCCGGTCCCCTGTCCGCTGTCAATTCGTACACATGGTGTATATTACATCACTTCCGCATTCTCGTGTCACTCTCCAGCTTCAGATGCTGGAGAGAAGCTGATGAAGCAGATCTGTGCTTCATCAGCTTCTTCATGGGGGTCCTAGGTGACATTAGGGGCCTTGGAGACCCCTGATGTCTCCATAAAGAGGACCTGTCACTTATTTTGCTATCACATATAGGGGTTTCTTAGTCCCCTCTGTGATAGCAATAAAGTTAAGTGAAAAAAAAAATAGGAAGAAAAATTAAAGTTTCCCCCAAAATGTTTTTTAAGTTACACATAAAAAAGAATAACATTTTTTTTAAAGTCCCCACCCCTACATACACGCATGTAAACATGCGTCAGGTGCGCATACCTGCGAAAATGATGATTGCGCCCATTACACCGCACATGTTACATATCGCCGCAAACGTCGCAGTGAGAGCAATAATTTTAGGGCCATCAATCACTGATAACACTAAACTAATGAGCTGTAAAAGCTTTTAAAGCGTCGCCTATGGCCAATTTTGAGTATGCTAGTTTTTTTGCGATTTCGCGAGTGCGCGCAATTTTTAAGCTTGACATGTTTGGTGTCTATTTACCCGACGTGACCCCGTCTTTTATATTTTACCAAAAAAGTAGGTAATATTAGTTGTTTTATAACATAATGTAAAAAAAAACGTTTTTTTTCAAAATTTTCAGTAATTTCTCCTGAATATGGTAAAAAATAAAACCCCCTGTGGTGATTAAATACCACCAAAAGAAAGCTCTATCTGTCCCCAAAAAATTGTATAAAGTTAATTTAAGTACAGCGTTTCATGACAGAATAAATGTCAGTCAAAGTACCGCAGCGCTGAATACTGAAAAATGGTCTGGCCAGGAAGGGGGTCTAAACACCTGGTCTTCAAGCGCTTAATATGCATATTTTACTACTTGGGCCTCAGTTGAATATGGAAAGCCAGGCCTTGGGAACAAAAGATTTTCTGTATGTAAGAACGTATAAAATAACAGTGGTTCCCAAGTGTCCCTTATTTAAAGAAACTGTCCCTCTTTTGGCACCAGTTATGGGAGAACATCCATATTTAACCATGTAGATCAGCAGTCTCACTGAGAAAGCTGCTGCGTGGCTCTGTTCAGACAGTGCATGGGTTAGGGTTTCCTGCTCAGAGGGTTTTGTGATCTCTTATGAAAATGGACATTAAAAAGTTTTTCTAAAGCTCCGCCCTTTCTTTTAGTTGTAAATTCCATCATATTCTTATAAAGAGCATCAATAATACAGAAAAGGAGGATAATATTCCTGGTTCTTCAATTTGTTTACTGATTTCATGTGACTGCAAAGAAGAATTTGATTATAACTCTTGCCATGTTTCCAGAGTCAGCATCAGACACTGATTAGATGGAGGAAAGCGTAACTTTAAAGTGTAAGTAAAGTCAAAAATTTTTTTTCTAGTTTTGGATAGAGTGTGAAATTATTAAGACCCCTGTCAGGTTATCAGAATAGTGCTGCATGCACTGTTATTTCTGATCGCACTGCAGTGGAAAGTGTGGGCATTCCTGTACCTTGCGTTCTGGTGGGGGTGATCGCACTGCAGGGGGGGGCGTGCCTGCAGTGCCATTGATATGAATAGCACCGCTGCACCATCTCCCGACCCAGAACACGACCCGACCTGATCTATGCCATCCTGTGTGTTCCGCGCTCTGACCGCGCCGGAACGCACTGAATATGGTGTGACTGGGCCCTTAGAAAGCAGTCACCGGAACAGGTATTCTCATGATGTGACCTCACCTACCGTTCCTCTGACAACTATAATTTTGGATTTCCTATCTCTTTCTGTACTAAAGACAATGGTTACAAGGACAAATAGAAAAGGGTGAATGTTCCCAGTGGGGCACAGACTCCTATCAGGGAAGTTAATAATTCCTTACTCCATGCAAAAAAAAGTTTTGGCTTTGTATACATTTTAATGGGTGGTTATCCTTACCATGGAAAAAAAAATAGAAAAATAAATGAAGGATATGTGTGTGGGGAGGCACATAATTAATTTTGGGGGTGGGGAGCAATGTAGCGGTATGCCCCCTTTTCACTGGTCTTCTAGACAAGCTTATTTTTTGGTACATGGTGCACTGTGTATGCAAAAAATGATCTGCTTATAATAGATACCCATGGTTAACAAAGGGAAATTATAATGCAACCTCTTGGCTGGACTACAATGTTCCCTATATCTGCTAATTGTGTGTGTTGTGTTCTCTAAATTAGGTCCACAGAGCTACTATACATGTGAGGGAGTTTTGTCAAACTCTGTAGATCTTCTATGCTCATAGAGCAACTGAGTCATGTTGAAGTATTCTGAATGGACCCTAACTGATCCTCGTCTGTGATCATTCATGATGCCCAGCATACATTACCTCTCTCTCTCTCACCTCAGACTGCCGTCCCTATAATGAGGCAGTCTGAGGTGGTTTCCTCAGGTGGCATCTCTTAGGGTCACGTGGTGGTGGGGGGTGTCAGGTGTGCCTGCTGCCACCTTTGCAGCCAGAGAATCCCAGGTTGCTAAGAGCCATTAGCAACCTGTGATGCTCTGACCAGAGCGTTCCATTCAGCTCCTGGCAACCAGTGACTTCACAGGTTGCCAGGAGCTGAGCGGGATGCTCACGCCAGTGTGCTGCCCACCTGCTGGCAACCAGTGATAGAGACGGTGCCCTTGTTTTCATTTTTAAGATAAGGGTGAAGTTCCTCTTTAATACAGGAGTATTGAACATGCACTAACATAACTCTCATATACGTGTTAACATGCCAATATAATATTAAAAGTCATTTTTGATATGTTTTAACCCACAGAGTTCATTAAAAAAAACCAATAACAATCAGTAAGGGAGATGCTGCAGAAGATGATCCTTGTCCAGACATTTCCTGTTATAGTGTGACAACATTCTTTCCCTGTCTCTCAATTGTTCTGTGTTGTCACCCTGTAACATTGCCCTCTGATGAAGACTACAAGCGACTATTTCCACACAGGTTACAAGGCATGGTCCACTGTTGTCACTATCAGATTATCCACCCTCAGAAATGGCATGCAGGCATTGTTAAAGTACATGTATGTAGACAGAAAGTGGATCCAAAGAGTCTACAGGAGATTAGCAGGACTGCAAAAAAGAATGAAAACAAGGCGAAAATTATTATTATTATTATTATTTTTTACTGGCAAGCGTTTATATTACTCAGTGCTTTAGCAATCTAAATGTCATTCAGTTAGGAGTTGCATATACTTTACAGCTTGGTCACAAACCCATCAATCTACAGCTCAGGTAATAACCTGCCCTTACCTGGAACTGTTCTTTCAGCACCTCTGTTGTGCACAGAATCATACATTGACATGTAGAATGAGAACATCTGCCAACCAGTTGGTGCTATTAAGAATTCATTTTTTAGGATACTGAGTTGAACATCACCTATATTATAGACTAGTGGTGTGTAAATATAACATTACGTCCCCGTAGAGGGGTCAATAGACCAGAGTTTTCAATGCCCTGCTATTGGATTTTTTTTCTTCTAACTAACAGATTTGCAAGAATAACCCTTTTCCATGGCCTGGACTCTAATGTATCTGTGTCTACAGTGACCAACAATTTAATTATTTAGCCTGTAGGATATCATGTGGCCTGCCCATGGAACTAAACAATCCTTTGTGTCATGTATACCGTTTGCATTGCATTTGTATAATCAGACACACACTGACTCTTTTCCATTGTACACACCCAGTGCTTGGAACAAGATACTTTTCTGCTATTGACATGTAAAATAGCTGACATAATACCAAAAATGTCTTCATGTTGAATAATGCTACAGAAAGCGACTTTGAATATAAGAATATATTATGGTTACTGAGACCGCTGCCAAGTCAAAGTTTTTGGATGCCAGAAATGAAATGTTGGTTTCTCCGTTAGATCATTTTCACAATGTTATTCTTCTAAGGCTGAGAAGTCTAATATTTGAAAATTAAAAAATTAATGTGTTGCCAGAAAAGATATAGTATAATTGATTGCTGGGGATTTTCCCCAAGGCTATGTAATCAGTTCTGTAAGAGGAGATCTGAGGTCAAGGTGTTTATAACAAAAAGATTTATTGCCATAAAAATATCATCTACAATGTAAAATATGAGTCCCTCTTGGATAAATATCTGAAATGTAATTGGTCTTCATTAAAGGGAAGGTATGTTTGTTTTCTTTTTTTTATTTAGATAAAAGTATCTTGTACTGGGTTTTGCACTATATTGTTCAAACAAAAGAAAGAAATAAAACTATTTCATGTTTTCAGTTTAATATCAAGCTCACTCCCCTTAACGTTCCTTGTATCCACTTACATTTCTCCAGCTGAATTTAGCCAATATGTCCAAAGCTGGCCATAAGAAGAATTTTCTATTGACTATATACAGATACACTGAACGGTATTAGCACCCATGGCCCCCAACTAGTGTTGATTCCAGGTATTAGGATAAATCAGGAGTGGGCAATTCATTTTCTCAAAGGGCCACATTAGAACCTGGGGCTGTTGTGGAGAGCCAACACATTACTGTGAAGGTGCATAGGCGCACACTCACATAAGCAAATTGATAAAAATCTGATGGGGGCAACTAATGTAGGGGGCACTCCAATGGATGCAACTAATAATTAGTTGTCCACATAAGGGTGCCCTCTTACATTGGTTGTTCCCATCAGAGTGCCCCCCACTTTCATAATTAATGTAAGAGGGCACTCTGATGGGGGTAACTAATGTAAGGGGGCACTATGATGAGGACAACTAATAACTAACTGTCCACATTAGAGTGTTCCCTTGAATTGTAGCCAAAGGGCCAGAGGTGGCCCACAAGCTGTAAAATGTCCAGGTCTGGGATAGACATACTTCACAACTCCTTTAAATATAGTCATCAGTGGGCTGGCTGCCTGAACCTGGAAGAAACCGCTTTGGTATTGAAGAGGAACATGTTGGTGTAGGACCCAGCATGGCAGCCAAGCGGGGGATCATAACAGAGCAATGCTGGATTCGCTGTGTGTGTGAGTAAGTGAATTCAGGATAAAAGGAAAGAATATACTTCAACACAATTCACACAGGGCGACAATGGGGATGGGAGGGTGAAGTTCCTCTTTATGATCTCCATGGACACTTGGATTTGGAATTTAAAGCCCATCTGTGGGGAAACAAAGAACTTACCCTTACAGTGGGACTTCCCCGTACTGCAAGGATTAAGTGCTTCTTTATTGTCTAGGGGACACTATTAAAACTGTTTTACTTGCCTGATCCTTGATCCCGGCTGCTAGACCGGTCCCCACAGCCTCCTCTCCCCTTTGCTCTGGCAGTCTAAGGGCCACTGACATCATCATATCTTATGCAGGTCCAATAACTGGCAGGTCAGGTGCAAGACTTTGCCCAATCAGGGCCCAGTACTCTGTAAGAGCCATGATTGGGCAAAGTCATGATGACTTTGCCCAATCACCCTGTGCAAACGGAGGTCTCACCAGAGCAAAATTACCTCTTTATTTCATAAAGATCTAGCAGAACTTGTTTGTAATAGCTCCAATCATCTCCAATCTCAGAAGTTCTCCTCTTATTCACACAATCAAACTCCTCACAAGCTGAACTCCTGGCAGAAAAAAAATAATTTAAATATATGGCTCAATAGCCACAAAGGATATAAACCCACGTTGTGTGCACCAAATAGCTTTGCAAACCAAGTTATTACCGTGTCAAAGTAGCAGTGAAATCATACAGAGATCAGTACATAGCCTGATCGCTTTCAGAGCCAACAGGTAGCTTCCAGAGGCTGGTAA
>NW_017306529.1:807514-812303 GCF_000935625.1 Nanorana parkeri
TTGTTTTCAGCATCACGGGAGAGAGACCAGTGAATGAAGCCAAAAGTGACACTGATTGCATCACTTCCGGTATCTGAGCTGTGCTTGATCAGCTTTGTTGAAGTGCAAGGTGACATTAGGAGTCTAATAAACCCCTAAAGTCATCTTAAAGAGCACCTGTCACCTACAATGTACTATTATTGAATAGGGGACTTGCAAGTCCCTATTAGCCCCCTCATTTCTCTCAGTGCAGGTTTTCTTTAATTTATAAAATGTGTCATGTATGACCTTATTGATTTGCCCTTAATGACCCTATTTTTGTCTGAACTGCTTGTATTCAGCAGAACACCCAATCAGATCCTCCTCTCCTGCTGTTGGAAAGCAAAAGAAAGGAAATAGTAGAATTAAAATGAGTGCTATAGTCAGAATTTAGTCTACTATCGGGTGGACTAAATAATTTTTTAATTTTCCCCCTAGAAACGTGTTCTATGCAAAAATTTCCACTGCGATTCTGTGGAGAAAGCTGTAAAACATGCACTGTTAAGCGCTTGGGGGGAAGCTGTAATATTTCTAGCTACAAGTAACCCCCGGGTGCTCCTTTTTTCTTATGTAACTCAAGTCAAGTAGTAGAAAAGGGTGTAAGGGATTCAAAACAGCCCGTACAAGCTAAAAACCACTCTTTATTTAGAGTGTGAAAATGGCAGCACCCATTTAATGTGTGGATGCCCAGTATTTTCTGTGCTTTACTTAAGCTATACTTTCTTTCATCCCTTTGTGCTTGTTTAGTCTGTGCAAACAAATCGACAAAACTCAGCTGACTATAAAGCATGGGAAACCATTCTGAGTGTGTAGATTTTCCTGTCCCCATAGAAAATGGTGCTTTTTGATGGGAACACTCTTTTGATCTTTGATTGTCTGCATGTATTTGTCATTTCCTGAAGCAGTGTTTAGGATTGAAGGGTGTGGCTCTATATGGTTTTTATCAATATCACAATCTCCAGTCAAGAACAGAACAGGAAGTAGCAGTTACCACATATTTTGGCCATTGACTACATTTGTTTATTGATTAAAGAATGCCTCCTATAACATCTGCTAGGCAGAAAATCCTCATGCCTGTACCCCTTTCACCCTGATTTCACTTTATTTCTAAGAGCTGGACTTTCCTGACCTCAAAGCCTTTCCAGTTGTCATCCAATGAGATCATCTTAGCAATCAGCGCTGGTATTCTTAATAGTTAGGTGGACATTGGCTGGGTTGGGCTTTTCTTTGGGGGCATGACCTTTTCCCTTCATTCAGGAAAGTTGGGCCCCCAGTAAGTAAAGCAGGGGGGTTTTTTTAGATTATAAAATATAACTTTTCCCTTTGTTTGATTTTTTTCTAAAACAGGCCCTCTTTTGTATCCCCCCAAAAAATCTCAGTTGTAATAACTCTCTTCATCTTTAACGGTGTCCCCAGCTCCCTCCAGCATTTTTCGAGAAGAATGACACTGGCTGCATGGCACATGCCAGTTTTGTGTGATTATTCTGTTTTTTATCATCAAATAGTGAGTAAGTGATGTGAATATGTGTAATCTGGCTAATGGACTGGCATCTATCACTGGCCTAAGGGTCTCCCCAGTATCCTTGGCTTGACAGTGAACACAGTCAATGTAGGAATTGAAGCACCACACCAATTAAAATAGTGTTGCTGCCAAACTAGCTGCTGACAAGTCAGAAGCCTTCCCATCCCTGCGGTCAGGGACCAGAGCACCTCCTGGTGGTGTTGGAACTTAGTCCTGCAGTTCCTGTGCTCACCCGCAGGTCTCTCCAGGCAGCCAGGGGCTTTCAGGTATTAGACCACCACTGGGTGGTGCTGGAACGTGCAATCCTGGTGTTCACCTGCGGGCGCCTCATAGCTGTCTCCACCTGGTGCTGGCCTGGGAGGGTATTAAGCCCCTTCTCACAGTGAGGCTGGTGCCTCAGTATTGTCCCCTTAACCTGTGTCCTGTATCCTGTTGCCCGAATCCTGTTGCCCGAGTCCTGTATCCTGTTGCCCGAGTAATGTATCCTGTTGCCCGAGTCCTGTATCCTGTTGCCTGAGTCCTGTATCCTATTGCCTGAATCATGTAGCCTGTTGCCTCCTTGGACCCTGACTCCTTCCCCCCTGAAGTCTCTTTATCTGTGGCTCCCCTCCTGTGACCCTGCTCCCATGGTTAGCTTGCCCTGTAGTACTCCGTGTGTTATTCTGTTTACATTTAGTTTGGCTAATTTTTGTTACTTGTGGTTGTTGGTGGGGTGGCTTGCGTTTATATGATTTTGTATGTCTAATAAACCATAAGTTCATAGCCTTGTTTGGTGTGGTCAAGTATTTGGTCCTCCCGTGTAGATACACCTGTGCACAGTACCCTGACACCAGCTCAATACCTGATGAACAGGATGTTTTTTGGACCCCCAAAATGTGTTGGCTATTCTACTCAATTGTCCTCTGACCCTTTTGGAATAAAGTTGTTCTGGACTCTTTTAATTGGTGTGGCGCTTCAATTCCTAAACTCATGTCATTTTGGCCATTTCCTGTAAGCCCAGCCTGACACTGACACCCCTTCCCCCAAGGGCTGTTATCATGATTATCTTTATGTCAGCATCACTCAGTCCAGGGGGATGCTCACCTCCTGCCACTGAAGGAAGAAGAGGAAATGTCTACAGCGTCACCGGACCGACTAGAAGATTGCCGATAAAAAGGTATGTATAGGGTTTTTTGTAATTTAAAAAGGTTGCGGTAGGGGTGGAAAATAGCTGGAGTTCTGCTTTAAGTAAACCTGTACTTTGCAAGTTCAATTAGCAACTCCACCCCACCAATGCTGATGCTTACTTTTCCTATGCTCCACTGCTATTAACTCCTGGAGCCAAGGAAAAGAAAGGCCTGTGTAAACTCTGACCAGTCCAAATTAGAATGTACACAATGACCTCCCCCGATGTGACAGTGCTCCAGACTCATATTACAGATTTTGTTATTTTGCGTATGACTGCTCAGTGTGAAGCTACAGTTCTTTAGGATGAAAACAGAATTGTTCCAAGAGACTATTTATCTGAATCAGCAGTATTGATGTGATCTGATCGACTTGTGTGAATGAAATTGTCCATTGGGTGGCAGGGTTGCCTGGTTAGCTAATTTGAAGAGCTGCTGGCTGATTGTTTTTTCAAAAACTCAAAAAATATATTTTTTAAAGCTGTAGCTCTTGTGTAAGATAACACGAGATATATATATTTATTCTGCCTTTATTCCAACAGCGATTGTCCTTCCCAAAGACTGAAAACTGGAAGGCTTGGACTGCCAAGAAATTGGGCAATTCAAACTAAGCACACAATAATAAAAAAAAAAACAACAGATTTATACATTATTTCCACTGCTTTTATGTTTGGATGTATTGATCCCTCTGACATGTGTGTTCAATGGAAGGTAATCTCTGCTGTTTTTCCTCTCTTTTCACCAGATGCAAAGTTTGAGTTTCCATGTTTGTGACAGGTTCACCTTAAATGTGCACATGTGCAAATGTGTAAATTTCTTCATCTCTCCCTTTGGTTTTTGTGACTATTTTTCTTCCTTGGCTACTTTTGAGAGAGGCACACTTTTTAAACTTCTTTTTATTGATTTTGCATAAGTTTACAAAAGCAGAACTAAGGTTGGCCATACCCCAGGTTTAGCGACAATCCACACTACAGTACATACAGTAAAAAGCTGGCCATACACCTTACAACCATCGCAAGACTGTAAGCAGAGGCGGCTCTTTAATTAGGCAAATTAGGCGGTCGCCTTAGGCCTCGCGCTCCCGAGGGCCTCGCGGCCGCCTAATTTGCCCTGCCGTCACATTACCTCACATCCAGGTAACGTCAGGAGCTCTTAGCCCTGTCGCTGTCAAACGGAGACTCTCCGTTTGACAGCGACAGGGCTGAGAGCTTATCTGTTTCCTCGGTCCGTCCATTCGGCCAGTGGTCCTCTGGAGCTCCGCCCACCAGCCACTGGGAGGCTGGGAGGGTGGATCGTCAGGGGCAGATGGACGGAGACGTAGTCAGCAACGGCTCGTCCTGCACGCTCCCGCCCGCGAGACGCTCCCGCCCGCGAGACGCTCCCACCCGCGAGAAGCCCAGATGTTGCAGCCCGAGCCGACTCCTCTAAATCACTGTGTGTAAATAGACATACCGTAGTGTAGACCGTTTAAAACCCGAAACTTTATTTAAATGTTACTTACAATTCCATCCAGCAGCATTAAACATGGTGGGACCATCCTCCTTCACTACAGGCAGCTCGTGCTGCCTTCAGGCCCGCCCCCCTCGCTGCTGATTTGATGGGGCCCTCCAGGTGCAAGAGCACTGCCTGTAACGTCCTGTTGGGACTCTGCAGCCCTGGTCACTGGGCTGAGAAAGCTTCTGTAACTGCTGAGGAGCCCGATTACTGAAACGGGCACTGTCAAAGCCAGCCAAACAGCTTCTTCTCTTCGGCCGCTGCAGCAGCAGAGAGGCCAAAAGGGGAGAAATTAAATAAGTGATCACGGCGGCGAGGGCCGTTTTTAAAGTGATCAGAGAGGCCCGGGGGGCAATTGCCCCCCGGCCCAGTCCGCCCCTGATCCAAGTACGGCCAGCTTTATATCCTACCCACCTACTCCTACAAAAAAATTCTCAGATTTTACTTACCTGAGTTTGCTTTTACATAACAATCTTCTGTGCCTCTTCCAGTAGTGGTGATCCGTGACAGAAGTTGCAGTCCAGACCCGCTGAAGGTCTTCTTGCCACCTCTTGTCTCATGGTGTCATAATGCCTTTTTTTTTTACCTGACT
>NW_017306529.1:812372-928622 GCF_000935625.1 Nanorana parkeri
GATAATTTTAAAGGTGTGGGGAAGGTACTGGCTCTTTTTCCCCTTGGAGATCTGCTTTTAAGATAGTGCTAGTGTGAGAGTTGTGTTACCGACACTGATAGTGGGTTAGGGTAACATTTAGTGTGTGGGCTGGGCCTAAAAGGAAGAGTCAAAGGAGTTAAGTGTGAGGGTTATGGTTCCAGAAATGATTAATGTAAAGGGAGGGTTGGGATTTCAGAGATGGTTAGTTTAAGAGTGGGGTAACAGGGAGGGTTAGTGTGAAAGTGGGGTAACAGGGAGGGTTGTTGTAACAAGATGTTAGATGTTACAGTTAGGGTTACATGAAGAGTTAGAGTGTCAAGGTAGTCTTTAGCTCTGCACTGAAAACTACTGATGGTGAAAACTAATGTATAAAGCTGTCCCCTGATTATAGCCAATTAGACAGCAATAGGTGGCATAGGGGGACATATGTAGTACATTCTGATGCTACTTAATTTAATTATTCATCTCCGATATCAATAATATGATTAATACAGGAAAACGCTTCCGTTTCAACTCTCATATTTAAATCTCAATTAAATAACTTATTCAGGTTTATGTACATCATTGTATTTATTTAGCCCTGCTGAGTTAACTACTAAAGTAGTGATTAAGAATCAAATAGTAAAATAGTCACTGTGAAAGAAAAATGTACATTTTATCTCACTGTAACTTCCAGAACACAGGCAGCATGAAGATATGTACTATGTCAAATGATGTATTTATATTCAGAAACAATGAGGGGAATAAAATAAAGGCGTAATGCCACTTTTCTGGTGGTATGGATCTTTTCCTGCACCAAATTTAAAAAAAGCCCTGCTCCCAGTTTTGGTAGCCTTGCCGACACTTGCGACAGATTCATGTAGTTCTTAATTCTGCCACTTTACGAATATGTCGCTATGGCTGCAACAGATGAAAAAAAATTACTGCCAGTTTTCAGATTACGAAATCTATCACTGATTAAGACTCTGATCTTGTATACAAAAATACACCTGTTCTCAGAGTGGGGCATGTATGTACAAGGAAGTTGTCATGAATAGGATAGTTTCCTACTTATTGGTTGGTAGAACACCGCCGGCATCCTAGCAACTAATTACACATACCCGTACCCATTCTAATGCCGGACAGGAGATTTCCCAGCTTATACCTGAATGTAAACAAAGTGTTCACGGGTGTCAGCTGACATCATTACCCCAGCAGAGCGGACCTGATGGGTAAATAGTCCCTCGGCGTCCCCATGAGGTTCCACCCACTGTCAGCATCACTGGTTTTTAAGGACACTGTTGACTGTGGAGTCAACAGTGTTCTCAACAATCAGTGACTCTGACAGTGAACGGAGCCTGGTTAGGGTGTGCACACAAAAGTACAAACACAAACGCAGATACTGTGTGTGTGTGTATATATATACATATATACACACACACACACATATACTGTATATATACACACACACATATATATATATATGCTTTCCAGGCACAGAGGACTGTGGCTATAGAATCTGCCCACTGCCATCTGTTGTCAGTCCAAAGGGACGAGGACCTGATGGGGAACTAGTTTCTCAGTATTCCCCCTCAGACTCTGCACACCCATAGCAAACGTCCTTGGCCGCTGCTCCTGGCTGTGTGAAAGGTGTGCAGTGGCTAGGCAGAGAGCTCAGTAATGCTGAGCCTGTGATTTTATCAGGTGCAGTGTCACTGGGCTGCACTGTGGACAGAGTGCCCAGTATGGACCACACCGCAGTTGATGATGCTTGCACCAAATTCATGTTCCTGTATCCAATACCTATAATGAACCCAAATTTTAAATTTCGCCTTTATAAAACATAATTACTAGTCTATGGAGTCCAGCATTATCTTCCTTGCAGGTGAAGTTCTCCTTGTGCTGTTCTGCTACTGTGCTGAAATCTTGAACCAAGATCCTGTATATGGTCAGACTGATGGGTGTCCCGGCCAGGTCTCAGGTCCTTGGCAGAGTGCCCTGTCATGTCTGCACAAGCAGAGACCCACAGTATATACACATCTCATAAACTGCCTCGTGGGATGTGTGACATAAACATCACAGGAGGCAGCAGCATTGGAGTACGTCTCTTCACCTAGACAAAGCATTCAGGATGGGGCTTCCAAAAACAAAATTAAAAATGTATTTAGTTTTTAAAAAAACAATTTCTGCAGTTGTGTAAAAGGGAGGAGGAGGCAGGTGATTGAAGGATATTTTTATGGGTGAAGGTCCACTTTAAATAAACTGAAACACTAAATGAGCTTGTAAAGGAAGTATTGCTTCCATATGGAGCTTTGGCCTCTCAATCTTTCAATCTGGAATTGCGGTGATGAAGAATGACCATTAAATGTTTAGTGGTCACATGTGAGACGTTTGATCCAGGCACCCGTTACAAACACGTCCCTCTTGTTGCCTTGGAAACATCTGTGTGTGTAAACACAGACATGCAATCACTCCTAAAATCTGGATGTTTTTATTCAATTCATGCATTTTTTTTATTATATAGCAGTTTGTAGCCTCAAATGTTTTGCAACTACCCCACTTTGTGCTTGTAAATCCCTAAAATATATTTTTATAGCTAGCATCACCCAGATGTATATGAATATTTCAATATAACCCCTTATGTATTTAATTGCAAAACAGCTAAATTAGTTTTTTTTTAAGTTTATATTTTTTGAAGCTTGAAATTGTTCTTTTAAATTTAATAAGCAAACATACCTAAGAATTGTGATTACCTTTATGAGTGCACATACCACCGGTACAGCAATTATTTTTTATAGAACGTAGGCCAGAAAAGCTGTAGCACAGGTAAACATCAGAAAAAAACTATATAGACAGAATCTTTTATTTTTACTTAACCCATTATAATAAAAGGTTTATAGATATTAAAGACACAACTTAATAGAGCTTTGTGTTCATTAAAGGAGAACTATGAGATGAGTGAGTTCCACTCACCTCATAGTTCTAAGCCGACCTGTGACAATGAGACCACATGCCGTTGTTCGCTCACTTCTCGATCCTGTCACGGCTCTCTGACGTGACAGGGGAGGGGATGGATTCCCCTCTCCCCGCTCCGATCTGCCAGCGCTGACTGGCGGAACGGACGGGGAGGGGGCGGTTACAGCTGGCTCTGCCTCTACATAGGCAGAGTCAGCTGTCACTCACGCAGCTGGGCGGATCCCGTCATCTAAGTCGGGATCCGCTCCAGGTGCGGCGTCTCAGTATACCACGAGCTGTAGCTCGCGGTATACTGAGCTTAGGGTAACGGGAGGACGCTAGTTTGTGTCCTCCCGTTACCCTAAGGAGAACTATGGGGAAAAACACTGACCCCATAGTTCTCCTTTAAAGTGCATGTTTAGCCAAAACTTTTTTTTACTTTTTGATAGAATAGGGAAGAGTTAAAACCCAGTTTATGTTTTGCTGTTTGTGTACCATTGGGGAGACAGGAGAGAGCGCTGTCCCAGCTGGCCATCTCCGAGGATTGGGTGTGTATAACTTTGTTATTTTCCTTCGTAGACCAAAACGAGCAGTTAATAAGGGTTAATAAAAGTTTTGCCTGAAGTTCTTCTTTAAGTGGGTTTTGCATTCCCATAGACTTGTGTATGGATTAAAAAAAACATTTAAAGCTAGCACTGGTTGACACAGACTCTAAATCTGGATGGAAAGAAATATGAAGGACAAGGCAACAGGTTCAGTTTAATTGTGGCCCCTGCAGGATCTTATAGCTCCCTTCTAACCTCCCCTGCTGATCTATTCAGCCACTGGGAGAGAAGATAAATGCCTACATTTTCCAGGTATGTATGAGCATATCACTCATTCTCGATCTCAAAAATATACATCTAAAGTGGCTAAGAAATACCCAGACACAATTCAACTTTTTCAGGATTTAAAAGCAATCTGACCATTTTCTAACAATCACATTGAATTATGTATGGACAATGGTACACTTTAGCATTATTCTTCAAATTTATTGATGATTTATAAAACTCAGATTTACTGAATTTTTCTTATTGTTTTAATATGGGTTAAACATTCATTTTATGTTTGCATATGTTTATTATTTGATAATAATTAAGATCCCTTTGGTTTCTCTGGCAATCATAGGGGGGGGGATTTATCAAAACTGGAGCAGACAAAATGTAGAGCAAATTTGCACTGCAACCAATCAGCTTCTTATTTTCAAATCTTACCTGAGCAAACTGAAGAGTGATGCTGATTGGTTGCTGCTCCAGATTCTGCCTGCCCCAGTTTTGATAAATTCCCCCCATAGGGTCTCATATGTGTAAATAGAAAATGTCTGCTACAAACAGATTATAGCTGACTTTATCCAGTACATCTGGTTGTCTTTGGTAACATGCATTATTATTATACAGGATTTATATAGCGCCAACAGTTTGCGCAGCGCTTTACAATATAAGGAAGACATTACAATCAAAATACAATTCAAGACAAGATAGTAAGGAGGGCCCTGCTGGTGAGGGCTTGTATGCTGTTTCACATGGATACACAAGGGCCAATATTAGACACAAGAGACGTCTCTTTCCCCTTTAAGGTGCTGCCCGTAAAATGAACCCATGCTGGCTAGCAGTAATTTCTCAGTGTCATGGCCCACTGAGGGGAAGAGATTTTGCTTTCAGAATGAGAGAAGAAAAACTTGGAGTGATTTACCTCCTGTCCACAAACTTAAAGAACACATCACATTGCAATGACGCATACCAAGTTTCCATGAATTCCCCATTTTAGGGTTATTAAGAGAGGAATACCATTACCAGACTATGTGGTGATTGATTAGAAAAAGATAAAAAGATTACATGAAAAAATAAACTGTAACATATAATTATAAAAATAATAGTAGCGTAGTGTTTTGTCTCACTTGGTAGGTTAAATAGAAAATTGCCCTTAGCCTGCATTCAAACTGAGCAGAGCGGATTTCAGGAATTAAACACATGAAGTGTTTTCTCTTATACGAGTTTTTAAGACTTTTTACAGGTGTTTTTGCACGTGTATTAAGCTTCAGGTGTGAGAGTAGGAGAGGGGTCTTTCAGGTGCAAATTGAGAGCCAAAATTTTACAGATGCACCTATTGACATCTATGGGGCCAAAAACAACTGATTATGGTTTAAAAAAAAAAAAAGCTTGTGTACCCTTTTGAGCATAGAGAATAGGGCAAATACGCATACAAGTATGAACATGGACAATTAGAAAGAATAGAATTCTGCGTGTTGAGCATATACCAGCATAGGGAAGCAAGCTGAAAAACACTCAAGCGTAAAGCTGAACTCATGTTCCTGCTCATATGCATAGGTAAACCATCACTGATAATCAGTTTCCTTTAGTCAGGCCCTGCCCTGTGTGCTGTTTGTTCTTAGATTATATATGTCCTGCGTGGTCTTAGATTGTGTGTCCTCAGAATATGTGCACTCCGGTGGGGAAACAGCAAAGTCAATGAAGCGGGAGTCTTGGGAGAGCAGCAGAGAGGTAAGTGGTTCACGATGGTGGTAAATTTGTCATCAAATAGACGGTATTCTTCTTTAAAGAAGAAAAGGGACAGAAAAGTATGAAATTGGGAAGAGCAGAGAGGGAGTTAGAGAATGTTCACTGATGGTGTAGAGCTAAATGGGTACAATTTTTAAATGTATAGGCACAAAGGGCTATGTTTGCTTGATATACACATACTGTACATCCAGGAGTGTAACTAGAAATTACAGGGCCCCATAGCAAACTTTTGTATGTGCCCTGTGATTTCTAGTTACGCCCCTTGCAGAGCCCACCTGAGAGCCCACATGAGAGTGACCCTGCAGAGCCCACCATAGACTCTCTATGGTGGGCTCTGCAGGGTCACACCCCTGCACACCTCTTACCAGTCAGCCCCAATCCGCTGTCAGCCTCCTCTATCGCCAGGCCCTGGCCTTCTCCACCGCAAGCTGCTGGCTGTCACTGACTCTGCAGCGGCTGTGAGAAGGAACGAGCAGGTGCACGGATCACTGACAGGTTGACAGTGATCTGGACAGCGGCGCGTTCCTCCTAACAGCTGCCAGTGACAGCCAGCAGCCTGCGATGCCATATCGACCCAGGCGGCCCGCGCGGCATCAAGGGGACCCCTTTGTTCCTCATCCTGGCCGGGCCGCCCTGTCCCCCGTGCCCCATAGCGGCCGCCTGGGTCCTGCCATACCAACAGTTATGCAAATCATTAAGAATTGATATGGCAAAAATGATTTTATATGACTTTATAATGGCTTTTCAAAATAGCCAACAAGATAATTCAAATGTAAGATTATGATTTTAGTGCAGAATAACACTTTGGTAGTTAAATAGAACATTTCCATAGATATCTGTACATCAGACCCAAAAGAGGGACAGAGGGGTTTGGTTCCAATCGAAGGACAGTCTCTCCAAATGAGGGACAGTTGGGATGTATGCTTTCATAAATTTCTTCCTTTTCCATGGCAAACCATAAATAGAACATTTGCAGAAATTGTGTGTAACTTGGGAAAACCCAGACCGCTAAAGAGAAGAAAGAACGTTCTCATTAAGAACTACACTGGATACTGGTAAGCACCAATAGCAGAAAACGTTACTGAGCATTTCATGGAGAGATCAGATTCATTAGCACTGTGTTTGCCCTTTTCGGTATATTATCTGCATGGTATAGTTTTACACACTCCAATAAGATTGATGTATTTAAAGAAGAACTCCAGGAATTAACAAAGTTAACCCTTGCTGTGGACTGCCCCTGCACTGTAAGGGTTAAATGCTATTTTTTTTCTCTAGGGGCAGGAATGCAGAAGATATGCTCACCATCCTACGGCGGTCAGCACTCACCTCTCTCCTCTTTTGCTAATGGCTTTGGTATACCCCTCTACATCTAAGGCAGTTGAATGGACCTGCATTAACCGTGATGACATCACGGGTCCTTAGACCGCCGGAGCCTGGGGGAGAAGAGGGTGTATGCTTCTTTTATTTCTCCTCTATACCAAAAACTAGCGGTTAACCATTGCAGTGCGAGGATAACTCTGCAAAGGTTACCATTGTTCATTCCTGGAATTCTTCTTTAAAGGAGAACTATGAGGTGAGTGCTTTTCACTCACCTCATAGTTCTAGCCGACCTGTGACAATGAGACTGTCACAGGTCGGCTCAGTAGATCGGGAGGTGAGCGAACACATGCCGTTGTTCGCTCACTTCTCGATCCTGTCACGGCTCTCTGACGTGACAGAGGAGGGTATGGATTCCCCCCGCCGTGCTCCGATCTGCCAGCGCTGACTGTCGGAACGGATGGGGTAGGGGTTGGGTACAGCTGGCTCTGCCTCTAGATAGTCACTCGCGGTATACTGAGCTTAGGGTGACGGGAGGACGCTAGTTTGTGTCCTCCTGTTACCCTAGGGAGAACAATGGGGAAGAGCCCTGACCCCATAGTTCTCCTGTAATGGTAATGTACAGGCCAGAATGCTTACAGTTGTGCAGATATTTGTTTTTCATGCAGTTGTATTCTTTTTGTCATGTTGTCTTTTAATAACAGAATTGAATTACACCAATAGCTTATGATATGTTACAAGTATTATACTTTTCAACATTACACACACTGAAAACATTCTCTATTCAGAGAATGACTTCACAAGCGTACCATTTACATGGATCGGACCCATCCCATATAATGACATAATTGGGCTTAAACAACGCTTGTATTGTGGAATCTAGCCTTGTAGATGTTTTTTTTGGATTTAAAGTGTATCTCTAACCAACATTTTGTTTGTTTGTTTTAGATACTGTAAGAAAGGGTTAGAGGCCCGTCAGGTCTCTACTTTGTGGTGTCTGTGTCACCACTGGAAAGATTCACCATCTTTATGTGTGTCTTTATAGTGTCTTTTTGCTTTCACTATGGAATGATTTTTACTTATTTACTGTTGTGTTCTTGGGACAGAAAATGAAGAGACATCTCACTAATAGAACAAAATAAACTTGCCATAGAGGTTCTAACTACTATAATCTTACTACTAGGGATTCCCTACTCTATCCAAAACACATAAACGGTTAAGACTGGGAAACCCAGTCTATAGCGACTATAGTACCCAACCAAAATTCTGGAGTGCATGTATCGCTCCCCGATGAAGGAGCCGCTGGAATTCCCTGGTCAGCCATAGCCTGTCTAGGGGATATTGGTAACCAGCTGCCCCACTAGCATTAACCGCCCTCTTCTAGTGACCAACATAGTTGAAATCCAGGCCCGAAGTATGATGCTGAAGAACTTTATTCACATATCTACACTGGGAGAGAGGGTAAAGGGCTTAGGGCATCCATTAGAAAAGTAGAGAGACTCCAGACTTACCGGTCCCTTATGGAAATTCAGTGCAGATTGATTAGGAGCACAGTTGAATAAGGATTGGCACAGATCTTCAGTAGGAGAGATACCAGACTTGCTCCTGAGGTCCTCTATATTCCAGGCACCTCCAGCAGCCATCAGCTTCCCTGGTTCTCTTCCTCCAACAATAACAGAGGCCTTCTTTAGACTTGAGGCCTGAGAGCCTTTTCCACACTCTAGTATTCCCACCCCCAGGCCTAGCCTGGGGGCAGGCTGGACAGCACCCCAACCTGGAATAATCCATAGCTGGAGCCAGAGTGAGCACATGGCTATTCCCTTAAGTATATATGCCCTGACTACAGCTCTAGAAATCACTAAATTTCTAGTAGCTACCTCAGAAAAGGTAATGGGGGCTACACATGAAAAAAAAGGCAGAAGAATTCTTCAGACCACTTATCCATCAAATCTGTCTTATTTTCCACTCTGTCTTTTTTACTGGTACCCTAGGTACACACAAACATTTAACCCTTGCAATGCAGGGGGAGCCCCAAAACAAAAGAAGGATTTTTGTTTTACTCAAAGTTTATGTAAAACCAAAACCCTTTCTCTGTGTTTTCGATTGAGTAGGAAAGAGTTAGAACCCCTAGTAGGTTATATCTGTAAAAAAATAAGTCAAGGCAACTGGACTTGCTGTATTTTTTTTGAAGACGTTTCACTGGTCATCCAACCAGCTTTCTCAATTCAGAATGACGTACAAAAAGTCTCTGGGAAAAAATATGTGATAGCAATTAAAGTAAAGTAAAAAACAAACATTTTTTAACATTAATATAAAATAAATGTAAAAATAATAAAAAAAAATTTTTTAAAGTCCCCCGCGAGCACCCGCGTCGTCACGTAAACATGCATCGGGTGCGCCTAAGTATGAAAATGATGATAGCGCTACACATGTTGGGTTTTGCCGCGCACGCCAGAGTGAGAGCAATAATTCTAAGGCCAATAATATAAGGCCACTGTGGGGGCTTTTAAAACGTCATGTATGGACTTTTTGGGGTGCTGAATTTTGTCGCAGTTTCACGGACGCACACAATTTTTAACCTGGGCAGTTTGTGGTCTAGAGGGTGGTGGGAGTCAAATAGCAGGTACTGGCCCATGTGTGTTGGTTTTTGGTAGACCTCTATTTCCAGCCTCCTTCCCTCTTCTACTGTTACTAAACAGTCCAAGAAAGCCAGTTTGTTGTTTTGCATATCTTCCCGCGTAAACTTGATGTTACGATCCACTGAGTTGATGTGGTCAGTGAAAGCCTGTAACTCTTGTTTGTGAATCTTAACCCAAGTGTTATCCACATATCTGAACCTATGACTGGGTGTAATTCAAGAGGTCAGTCTTTTGAAGACAGTCAAGTAGTGAAAGAGGCCATTTATGTAAAAAGGGAGAAGCCAAGCTTGAACAATGCTGTTTTAACACCTCCCTCTAGGCAGGTTAATAACACCTCCTAGACTTCAATTATGCAATCAATTTGATTTTTTAAAATGTTATTAGTAGCTCCTTCAGAGATACTTTTTCCTTTTAGTGGCTGTTTAAAAGGAAGGTGTAAGGACAATATTGGTGACTTGTTTTTTATTAAAATGAATAAAGTAATCCCTGCAAAGCACACAATTAGTACTTACCTGTCCTGCTGCCCACATGGTAAAAGATCTACAACATTCGGCACACGTCCAACTGGGATGAATGCCTTGTTTCTTATTACACTCATCTTGCCTAAAGACCAGCAGAGGAAACCACAGAGCGCAATGGGGGACGCTGGCATCTGACGCTGTTGGAAGTGTTAAATGACTTATTGAGGATCTAAGCTAAAATCCTTAACCCAGTGGAGTTCGCCAGCATTGACAGTGGGATAGGCACTTTTTTAACGACAGATACTTTAACCTGGCTTTACTATCTAATGAGCAACTGGCATGCAACAAGATGGGAGAACAAGCATTTTAGACTTTACTTTGGCTGCATAATTTTTCCGGGTCAGTGACTCACAAGGTAGTAAAGCCATAAATCAGATGAGGCTACGCCTTTAAAAACAAGCCAACAATGACACATCTTAAGTCTGTGTTATGTATGTGCTTTAATAGCAGATTATATGCAGTAATAGAACATCTCAGGGGCACACCTTTGATCTGGGTCTTCCACTGGTACATTTCTTAGTCATGAGCATGAAGATAAAATAATGCCTCTAGAGTTATCATTCTGCTCAGAAATATTACTCCAGTGCACTTGGGTGCAGCAGACTGGCCAGCTTCCAGCAGTAGAAGTGCTGCTGTCTACCTGATAAGCACGACTCCCATATGATGCCATTACTGGCACGTGTAGCCGTCTGCCTTGTGCACAGGAATGTCTGGCAGCCTCTAGGGGGTAGAGGTGAGTCTCGGGGAAGTCTCTCTACTTATAAAATTTCCATGGTGTTCAAATGTATCTCAAATATTTATCTCTAATATAAAAAGGAATCCCAAACATGACCGGTGTATTGTTTTTCTTTGGTTTGAGTTAATCATTTCCTCCAGCCAATGTTAGTTTTTGTTAGAACATATTTCTGTTGCCATTATCTCACCGCATATCCTGCCAGAGTGAGCGGGGCTTCAAACAGTGCTCAGGGATTGAAATTAAAACTTTACATGTCAGTATTGTTGTAATATATTCATTTGGTAGAATAACAATTTCCTTATATAGAACACATGGGGTGAAATGGTTATTTTCCATAGCTTTATTTACTTGATCTGTCTTTCCACTCCTCTATATACTCACAGAAGTGGTATATGAAAATGCATACACCTGACTAAGTGAGATATATGTTCCGTCAAGTGATCAAAGTGAGGGCTTCTTCTCCAGGGCCCTTTTTTTATGGCTGCCTTCATTTTACACAGCCATTACACAGTCAGTTAAACAGCTATTAGAAACAGAGGTTTCTAGACAAACCGCCGCTAGTGTAAATTACTTGTGCCGTGTAGAATTTGACAGCAGAAGCATACTGGTGGCTTAGTGGTTAGCACTGTGGACTTGTAGTTGTGGGTTCAGTTCCCACTAGGGATGTAGTCTGTGTGCTTTTCGTTGTTTTAGTGTGAGTTCCACTTACTGCTCTTAATTACTCGCAGTCCAATGCTCAAGTCACTGATCCAAACAAGTATACAGATTTTGCACCCTTACTAGCTGCATGCTTGTTACATGTTAGTGATAGGGATCCACCGATACCAATACTAGTATCGGTGCAGATGCTGAGTATTTGGGCGAGTGCTCTTTCTCGCCCAAATGCTCCAATGCCTAGCCCAATATCCGAACTTCTGATATCTAGAAGACGGACAGCGAATCATTACTCACCCCCTGGCTTCCTGATTGTCCAGAAAGCAGGCTTCATAGCCAATGAGGAAGCCGGGCGCTGTGTAATGACTTGCCGCCTGGCTTCCTGATTGATTGAGGAGCTAGCTAATCAGGAAGCCAGCCAGGCTGCAAAACGGCTTCCCTGCTAATCGGAAAGCTTGGTGTCAAATCTTTACATGCTAGCCGGCTTCCCGGCTAATCAGGAAGCCAGATGGTGAGTCATTACATGCCTGGCTTCCTTAATGGAACAATACCGGTATTCGGTATTGGCGAATACCGAAAGAAAAATATCGGTACTCGAAACCGAAAAACCAGTATCAATGCATCCGTAGTTAGTGATTTAGAAAATAACACATACTAGAAACAACCAGTAATTTTAGAAGGAGATCAGCAGTTGTAGTTTACAGAGGGGGGGACTGGACTAGGAGGAATATGCCACCTGGGACAGTGCTAAAGCATTGTATTGGGCTGGTGGCCCTGAGTCTAGATACCTTACTATTCAGACAATGATCAGATACTTGCAGTCAGTGTTACATGCTGGGCAAATAGCTACCCACTCCTTTTTCAGCCCTGCAATCACAACATCTAACAGATGATGTTTTCTAGCACTAGCTTGCTTTGAGATGTCACATTTGAATGCAGTGTACTGCAAAGGAAGACTGGAAAAGGAAAAAACTCCAGTAAAAGGAGAAGAAGAATAGTAAGGGTAGAAGTCCCAGGAGACAACTGATATACACTGAGTGGCCAGACTATTATGACCACCCCATCAGTACTTCGTTGGGCCACCTCGTGACTCCACGAGATGTTGAAAGGTGATACGAGGAATCTGACACTGCATAGTTGCCCTTTTGTTGTCTTGTACCAGTCTTGCCACTCTCCGTTCTGCCCTAACATTGACTAGTCGCTGACGGCCACAATTCGCACGTTCAGACCCAGATTTTCGGCTGACAGTCCAGTCTTTAAACACTTTAACAACAGCTGCTCTTGAACATTTAACATATTCTGCTGTTTTGCTGATACTCACTCCATGGCTCCGAGCAGTAACAATCATCCCACGTTCAAAGGCTGTTAAATCGCGTTTTGTTTACCCGTATCTTCAGAAAAAAATCACTTCTACTGTCGTGGTAAACAACCTGCTTCCCTATTTATAATGGTCTGACCCTCTAGCAACTTCAGCGCAAAATTTTAGCTAATTATAGCTAATTTGCCTACAAACGTCAGGTGGTCATAATAATCTGGCCACTCAGTATAGTGTAGTAGTGAATATGGTATGGTGGAATTCCATTTTGGTAGGTGATAGTAGGAAAAACCAAATACTTACAAAGGTGTGGTTGCAGGACGTCCAATTAGGAATATCAGGCATCCAGGCAAAGAAGGCCTGTGGGGAATATACCTGGCACACTCACAAGCCAGCATGCAAAAAAACCTGCCTCACCACCTAGGTTAATAACAGAGGTTTGGACACACGTCTTTTGCAGAAAATGTGAAAGCCGCACAGCCACGCCAAGGCACCTCTTATAGTGCAGTCCTAACTCTAAACTGAGACCCTCCATCTTGGAGCACATGGGGGCAGAAGATTTCAAATTGGGTGCAGGTTTGTCAGGAGGAAGCCCGACCTCCCTTAAAGGCACAGGAACACACAAGGGATCCCGCACATCCCAATGGCAGCTGAGAACCCCCATGCATCACTGCACCAAATCAGTCAAGCTAAACAATTTGGATGTGCGGGATCCCTTGTGTGTTACTGTGCCTTAAGTGATGTCGGGCTTCCTCCTGACAAACCTGCACCCAATTTGAAATCTTCTGCCCCCATGTGCTCCAAGATGGAGGGTCTCAGTTTAGAGTTAGGACTGCACTATAAGAGGTGCCTTGGCGTGGCTGTGCGGCTTTCACATTTTCTGCAGAAGACGTGTGTCCAAACCTCTGTTATTAACCCCTTCATGACTGAGCTAGTTTAGGTGGTGAGGCAGGTTTTTTTGCATGGTGGCTTGTGAGTGTGCCATGATAACTTTCTGCTGTTTTACTGTTTAAAGCCCATTTCGTGTGCACCTTACTGTATAGCTGGTGACAAATTGTTGAGTGCGTTTGTCATTTGTTTTGCTTGGGGAATATACCTGTCCCTGGACTTCTTTTCATTGTCAGATCTCTGGTATGGTCGTGCTTAAGACTTGTCGTGGGTATGTGTCGGGTTCCAGGCTTGGTGGCTGGGGAGTCCCGAAGTGTTTGTTGTGGCAGGCAGGAAAAAGAGGTACCCCAAAAGTTTGCGATAGCAGAGGCGTCCAAAAACAAAACCATGAGCATCTAGGTGGTTCTTCAATTAGAAGGTAGTTATTGGATGATAAATCAACATAAAAAACATGGTCTCAATGTGTTTCATGGCTCTAGCCGGCCACTTCCTCAGGAGGGTGTGGAGAGACGGTTAGAAAATTAAAAATTAGACAGTTAAAAATTATATAAACGACAAAAATATATCAAGATTATGTTGATATATGTTGGAAATCTATTTTAAATAATATCTGAAAGATTATCTGTTTTACCCATATTATAAGAATATACAGTATTTGACATATAGACACCATAGTTGATGATACAGTACATACATCCTATATGGTAGATGTGTAAAGTGTATAACATTATCATCACAACATTCAACAGAAGCTATTAATGGAGGCCATCAATAAAGATTTCAGTGCACATGTGTTGGTGATTATGTTTCTTCTTATTCACAGTGTTTATATACTGTATGTCTTTTACATGTTATCTATTTATTTATATTTATTTATGTATCTTATCTATAGTGGAATGACTATACGTCCTTTTTTATTTGAATTTTTTATTAAGAATGATTTTTACGTCGATTTATATTCCAATATATAACTAATAATTGAAGAATCACCTAGGTGCTCATGGTCCTGTTTCTAGGCACTTCTGCTATCGCTGAATTTTGGGGTACCTTTTTTCCTGCAAATGAAGATGCTACAAGCTATATCATTATAAACCATGTCCCATACACAGGTTTCACCATAAACACCAAACAACAGGGCACTATGACACACTTTGTGTGGTATACTCCTTTAACGCAAAAGAAATCCGATTTTATCATGAACAGCTACTTGATTGCGTTTTCTCTCAAGGCCAAATAATCATACCTCAGTACAGATTATTTTTGAACTACTGAACCTACAACTGGTTAGGGACCAGAGTAATGCTATTTACCAGAGATAGCTGAATGTGTTGCCATGTTAGCAAATAGAGCTATATTTCACAAGAGACTGCTTCCATGTCACAAAATAAAACTGCAATTGTTACAGGAAACATAGTGTAGTGGTCCTCACTGCAGGTTCCTTTAACATAGGAGCAGGGCAGCCATCAGAAATTTTGGCTACACTGAGCCAGTCACATCAGTCTCTGACAGAGGAGCTTACACTCTAATGCCCCCCCCCCCCCCCCCCGTCACACACTGTATTACTAGGGATGCACAGATACTGTTTTTTCGGTATTGAGTACCAATATTTTGTTTCGGTACTCACCGATACCAAATACCGATACCGGGAGTCCCATTTAGGAAACCGGGCGGCGTGTAATGATTTACCACCTGGATTCCCAATTAGCAGGGAAGCCTTCCCCATGCTTCTCGTCACTAGGTGGAGAGAAAGCATGGAGCCGGCTTTCTGGCCAATCAGGAAACTGAGCGCTGTGTAATGACTCGCTGCCTGACTTCCTGATGTCTGAAGCTAAAGTACCGGGCTGGCATCAGAGCATTTGGGAGAGTACTTGCCTAAATACTCGGTATCAGTGCATCCCTAGTTATTATTATACATTAATATAGCTCTGACATATACCGCAGTTCTGCACAGAGAACACTGAATCAGTCTCTGTACAGAGGAGTTTACACTCTAATGTCCCCCCACAGTCACACACTATTATTATACATTTATATAGCTCTGACATATAATGCAGTGCTGTACAGAGAACACTGAGACAGTCACATCAGTCTCTGTACAGAATGCAGAATGGCACTCAGGGCTTAGTGACCCGCTGGACTCTGGGCTTAGTGACCCACTGGACTCTGGGCTTAGTGACCCGCTGGACGCAGGGTTTAGTGACGCGCTTCCAGCAGGCAGACACTCAGCAGTTCTTTCCCATGGTGGTTAATTTGGGGGTGTGGGTGATCTCACCAGGGATGCAGGCGGTCTCACCAGGGGTGCGGGCAGTCTTTCCGGGGCTGCGAGCGGTCTCGCCAGGGATACGGGCGATCTCACCAGGGCTGCGGAGGTCTCTCCAGGGATACAGGGAAACTCACCAGGGCGGCGGCAGTCTGACCAGGGATACCGGGTGTCTCACCGGGGCTGAGGCAGTCTCTCCAGGGCTTGCGGCAGTGTCTCCAGGAATACGGGCGGTCTCACCAGGGCTGCGGCAGTCTCACCAGGGATGCAGGCAGTTTCACCAGGGCTCTGCAGGGTCTCAGGTGATAGAGTGCTGCCAAAGCTCTCGGTATTCCTCTGCGGCAGCTGAAAATGGTAAAATGGTCCCCTCTCTTCTGCTGTCAGTTCAGAGGGGGATCCGGGGAGAGAGAGGACTAAATCAATATTAATTAGACTGGGACCGACTGCTCCTGGTGTTGTACCGGGACAGGCTCTCCTCCTTTCTGGGCCCCCCCCAAGTGGCGGAACACCAGGGCCCGGTCGCACACGCGACCCTCGTAGTTCCGCCAGTGCCGTCGGCCGATACTCATGTAAGGTCCCGGGAGGGCCCCCCAGGCTGCCCAGGCCCCTTACATGATTATTGGCTATACCCCCCTGATGGCGACCCTGCATAGGAGCCACAGCACAACATTTTTTTAGTCCTCGAAATGTTCAAGCACAAGTAGACTTGTAAATGTGGGCTTTTGCCATGCAGCTCAGACACAGAGAGACAGGGAGGCACTACCTACGATCAGGAGATGTTCCTTCATAAAATCTGTACGGATCGCTCAGCATTGGCACAGAGTATGAATGAACACTAATTCCCAGGGTCACAGTCTAGACAGTGCACTCAACTCCCAATGCAATTTCACAATAGGCCTACATAGTAAATAGCCTTATCGCTGCACTGAGACCATTTGACTCCAGTATGCTGTCATACCAGCTGGTTTTCTTGTCCAGGAGTCATGGGGAAGATCAGAATTCTCAGGAGCTAACCCATTTGGGTTATTTTCTCATTAACTTATTCTCCCTCTCTCTTCACTGCTCCTCTCAAATGCAACAGTTCCTCCTCTCTCTCTGGCACATTCTCCTGCTACCTCAATATTTCTCAAGCAGATGGAGCTTTTTGGACTTGCAGGAGTAAAGGGGCACACACTAAGAGTATAATGATTGTGAGGGGAATTAATCAAAACTGAAGCAGACAAAATCTGGAGCAGCTTGGCATGGCAACCAATCAGATTCTCTCTTCAATTTTCCACTTGTAAAAAAAAAAAACGGACGGAAGGCACTGCAGCATTGGCGGGTTGCCGTCTCCAGGCGGCATTTTTTCCTGCGCGCGCGCGCCCCCTAACGGGCGCGCACGGGCAGAAAAGACCCGACCAATGCAAACACCCGTTACCGGGTGTTTCACATATAGATGATCGGCGGCTCCATAGCCCGCCGATCGTCTATATGTGCTCATTTTTTCGGCAACCCCCCCTCCCCCCGCGGGGTGGGGGTGGTAAAAAAACCACCCCCAAAATGTTTAACTCCCCCACGTTTACGCAGATATAAACGTAAATACGCGTCCGGTGCACCAGCGCGCAAAAATGACAATTGCGCTACACACGTTACATATCGCCGCGAACGTCGCAGTGAGAGCAATCACTTTAGGGCCATCAATCACTGATAACACTAAACTAAAGAGCGGTAACAGCTTTTAAAGCGTCGCCTATGGCCAATTTTGGGTATTATCGTTTTTTGAGGTTTCACGCGCGCATGCAATTTTAAGGCTTGACATGTTTGGTGTCTTTTTACCCGATGTGACCCCGTCTTTTATATTTTACCAAAAAATTGGGTAATAATAAATGTGATATCATTTAATATAGGGGAAACAGTTTTTGAAAAAAATTTCGGTAATTTTTCCTTAATATAGTAAAAAATAAAAACCCCAGTGGTGATTAAATACCACCAAAAGAAAGCTCTATCTGTCCCCAAAAAAGGGTATAAAATTCATTTCAGTACAGCGCTGCATGACGGAATAAATGTCAGTCAAAGTACCGCAGCGCTGAATACTGAAAAATGGCCTGGATGGGAAAGGGGTTTAACACCGCGGATGCCAACTGGTTAACTGAACAAACTGAAGATAGAAGCTGATTGGTTGCCCTGGGCAACTGCTCCAGATTTTGAATGCTCCAGTTTTGATGAATTCGCCTCAATGTGTTTTACTGAATCATTTGTCTTCTCAGAGTAATCCGAAGTAAACATGACAACGTTTTATTGTTTACAGGCAGTCAAACCAGAATGAGCATGAAACGCATATATCAAGAGTCCAGAACTGTATTTTATTAATCCAAGGATATCAAGAAGATAACAAAATGTCAAGAATAACAAAAATCCAACGTGTTTCGAGGGCCAGAAATCCCCCTTTATCAGGGCTTTAATAGAACTCTTTTAGACCATGGAGTCTACACTTGGGTCAATTAATCAAGAGTATTATAGGCAATAAAGAATGTCATTATTGGGCATTATACAAGACTTTTTGTAGTCTTATGCAAGACTGTTTGCTTGTGTACTAAGAAATATCGGTTCCAGCTCCTTATCGCTACCTCTGTCTGGAATATTTAACTGTTGGCAGCAACCGTACCGGAACCTCCTTGACAACAAGTGCTTGGGCCCAGGTGCACTCTCTCATAATACCTTAGTTAATTTAATAACTTGGGGTATATTCGTGCTAACTAAGCTCCAACAGGAAGTACCATTTATCCCCTGGGGAAATACAGCTGGCATTCCCTTTCTGCTTCAGGAAGGGGAACCATGATGCACACCTGACAAAGTAGGCCTGGATACGTTTCTTTCCCCACACAAAAGGATGTCTGCTTCTCAGCAATCAAGCTAAGTCTACCACAATTCCCATTCTCCCATGTCATCTTCCTCCTGATTAGAGTTTAACATCTCCAATCAATGAAGGTGAGCAGGTTTTTGCCACACAACTCGGGAGGGAGAACAACATATGCCATTACAACTTACAAGCAGTCTTTTTTTTGGTTGACTAGAATAGAGTGAAAACCTCTCTCAGGTTTTAATTATTGTCTGTATCTCCTGGTACACCTGCATGCAATTTATCGACTGCATTAATATGCTCACACTTGGAGACTCACATACATAGAGTTAGGACCACACCTTGCAGAGGTGCCTTGGCGAGGCGGTGTGGCTTCTACATATTTTTGGCCAAAAGTTTGGGCAACTAAAACCTCTGATTTTAACGCATACTGTTGACAGGGCAATTTGTTTGGTTGCAGGCTAGCTGGCAGGTGAGCTGGGGATTTTCTGTGTTTTGTAGTGGAGAGAAATGACCTCACTTTCACCAGAACAGGAAGGGCAATTTTTCAATAAAAATACAAACTGCAAAAAAACCTTAGAGAGGTTCTCAAGCTTCCCTACTCTTTCCAAAACAGAACAAAATGTTTTGGCTGGAGCTGGGTTTTAAATCCATGTCACAATAGGCACATCTATATATGTTCAATATTCTGTCTACATGAAATTGTTGTCATCTAGGCCAAACTAAATTGAAGCCCATCTCTGGGCAAAATCAGAAATCTCAGGAGTCTAATTGATCTGTTCTCTCGTGGGTCAAAGTCCTAGTCTGTTATTTTGTTTTTTAAAAGGCACATGTGACTAGATTCTGCTTCCTCATTCTCTGCCAGCCCACTGTTATCAGCTGCGGTTCAGCATTGTTTATACATTGCTGTACAGGTAGCAATGTGAGCATCATCCTGCTAGTCAACATGCTGCTGAAGCCATGGCTATTGTGAAATCTCACAGTTTACATAAGTGATTTCCCTGAAAAGCACTGGTGATGTAGCCTTCCCACGGGGTAGCTGTGAGGCATTGACTACATCACCAATGCCTCTAAATTCCAGGAAGAGAAATAAAGGTAAATGTAAGCAAACAAATATATCAGTAATTTTATATATGCCTTTAGGGTGGTTATAGCTCAGCATGCAGAGCTGCATGCTGCAAGACTTTTCAGGTTTGGGGTGGGGGGGTGGGAGTCGGTTAAAGTAAAGTTCAAAACCTCTGACCTCTATTTTTTTAATAGGGCCATTTGGAGCCTAAATGCCCTTTTAGGAAAGTTTGCTGTGCTATGACCATTACAATAAGGTACCTTGAGCAACCTGCAATAATTAATACAGATATGCTTTTACCTGGCAATTGTGAAAATATGTGCTGCTACTGGGCCTGGTAGACCATAGTTGAACGAGACTGACCTAAAGCAATACGGTAGGTCTTTCTTTTACACTAAAAGTACTATTTGTTAAAATTATAGGTAAAATAAGGGAGTTTTTCCATCAGGCATTTAATGCATGAGACCCAGCAATATGTTTCTTGTCCTAAGCTGAACTCCTCTGTGGCAGTATTCTTCACAAGAGCCTCTTGACACGACAATTTTGGTAAAACAGGTGCTGAATGCAATTTAGTTTCTGACTCAGCACTCTTTTCATCAGTTTCCATTATTTGTCACAGCCGGGGTCTTACGTAGTGAATGCCTTATGTTGTTTAGTGGAAACCAAACCCCCACTTCTCTAACCACATAGCCACCACTGGATTGTACATGACGTATTGTAGTATAAATACCCTGTTCATTACAGAACTGATGCAGTGACTTTATTATTAATAAAAACTGAAACCCTTTACTACTGTGCCAGGCATTAAACTGTATTCACAATGGCCAATCTTTCAGGTTGTTGCTAGTCACTTTGTATTTAACAGCACTATGCACTCTTCCTCCTGTTTCTTTTTTCCCCTTCAAAAATGACGTTTACTTATTGTTCAGTGTGATGGTGTATTTCCTGCTTTTTAATCTTGTTAGTTTAATTCATGCTTCATATCCTGAGAGATAATGACAAGAGCAATAATTTTCCACTAGCTAATAACCCATTGTGGCCAGATGGCCCTTTTATATAACAAACACTGTGATGTGATCCAGGCAGAAGACACAAAAAGTGGTTAACAGACCCAGGCACAGGATATTTATATGAACTGATGATTACATTACGTTATGTCACACATTCATCAGTATGATTTTATTTTTGTGTGTGCGTTTTAATGGAGCTACAACCAGAATAATAGTCTCTTGGGATTTGGTATACATGGTTGGAAAAATTAGCTTTAAAAGACATGTGGAAAGTTTCATAGGTTGAACAAGTGCATGGGGGTTGATGTCTCATTCCAAACACTTGCAGATCCTATCATGCTCCAACTACTTCTTCCTGGATCTTGGAGGTGACCTATAGGCAGCCATGGGTATGACATTTGGTCCAGAATATTATGAGATAAGCACAAATTAGAAAATCTGCTTTATTTGTTCCACCAGGCATACATTAGCTTTGCCTGGCATAATAGTAAACTAATAAAAATAGTCCTAAGGAGCAGAAACTAGTTCACTTTTATGTAGAATGGCAACACCCCTCACCCAACAGGAAAGCTCCAATCAGTGGCTACTACCTTAACAACCTAATAAGGTATTATACTTGTTCACTAGGCATTATGCTACACAAGGATAGTAATCTAGTACATGGCCTGTAAAGTAATGGTAAGTGTTGCTTTGGACAAGGTAAAATGAACTACTGATAAATAGCCACAGCATGCTTCTCCATGTACTGCAAAACTTGGTTTGAGTAAATCTAATAAGGTTTGTAATACAAATGCAAGAAAACTAAAGTCTTAGGATAATGGGGAATGCACTGTCTTTGTTTAGAGGATATTCCACCTAAAAACTTTATATTTTTTGTAAGTGGAGTCAGCCCCTGGCTCATATATTTGTACACTCCAACAGTGAATTTCCTCTGCCATAATAACTGACTCCTTTCTTTGTTTCTTTCTTTGTTTCTTTCTTTGTTTCTTTCTTTCTTTCCAGAGGTTTTTGTGTGTCCCCGCCCACTTTTGCATGTTTCCGAGCCTTCTGCTGCATTCTCCATAATATTGTATGTATTTTTAAAAATAAAACAGGAATACCAGAACCCTTTCTTGATGGCAACAGAAGGTGCACAAACCTAGGGACCTACACACATTACATGGAAAAAAGTTTCACCTGACCTAAGTTTCACACCTATATGAGCTTGTTGAGCATTCCATTCTAAACCAGCCGGCATTAATATTGAGTTGCCCCATCCCCAAGGCTGTAACAACCCTTTCTCTTCTGTTAAAGTTTTTTATAATAATTTGGAGTGTCAGTTAGAATTCGTGCCTCTTTAGCTGTAAATGCATTAGTAAGGTCAGGTACTGATGTTGGGATGAGTATTCATGGCTCACAACCAGTGTTCCAATTTATCCAAAAGGTGATCAGTAGGGTTTGGATCAGATCGCAGAGCAGCCCATTTGAGTTCCTTCACACCAAACTGTTCAAACCATGTTTTTATGGACCTACCTTTGTGTACCTGAGGGGTGGGTGTCCACATACGTTTGGTCATGCACCGTAAAAGTAATTGTCAGGTGGGTCAACTGTCTCGCATCTACCGAAAACAGAAATGTTTATATCTGCAATAGGTGATCAGAATAATGTATGCGATACATGGAACTAAAGCGTAGAGACTGAGATGCTGATTATGACTGTTGTAATGTAATACAATATGCCAAAAATGATCGACCATTTTTCTTCAGTGAATTCACAAATGTCAGCGTGTCATTGTTCTGTAAAACTGTGCTTCCTAGTTCGATAACTTTTATGTTAGTATAATAGCTTTTAAATAATGTGTGGACCTCCAGTTACTTGCAGAATGCCCCTTGGGAACATTATCCAAAGGTTTGGAACCTCACTATACACCTGCCATATGTAACTAAACAACATAACACATAATCTGTTGCAGCTATGAAGGAAAATGAAATATCTATAGTCTAGCAAATGTCATTTTTATATGCCGTTTATTTAGATTTGTAGATCACAGCTTTGAAGTCTGCACCACCCTTGTAATTGGTATGTACTCCTTTTTAATAGAGTTAAGTCATAAAGACAACTTATTCTTAACAAATAGTAGACTGACAACTTGTGACAGCTGGAGGGCATCAATAAAACAAAGCAGCCTCTATATCTCAGGCATCGTATTATCGTAGGTGCTTTATTTCACAGATTTGAAAATGCTGAATATTTATATATATATATATATATATTTCCAGCCAGAGCTTATTGTTACTTTATGAATGTACTGTATTTCACAAACACAAGTAATTAACTAGATGACTTTTAGAAGATTGCTAGTAATTACTCTTGCACAAAATAATGCTTCAGTCAGAAAAAAAAAAGGTAATTCACAGCTAATGAAATGCCCGTACAGCAGCGCTTTGGTTCTACTGAACCGAAGGGGTCCTGGGGCCGAAGGATCAGCCAAAGCTACGGCTAGATCTTTCGGCAGCTTCGTGAATAGACCCCTATGTGTTAGGGTGTTACAAGGTGGCAAAGGACAGAAAATTTTAGGAAATTTCAAATAAAGGGACTCAGAGCAAAGGTCTTGCAGAGGTTTTAACCATTGTGAAATCTTTTAAGAAAATTAAAAAAACGTTTTGGCTGGAGTTGGGCTTTAATTAAAAATAAAACAATGCAAAGTCATGCAAGAGCTTATCATACCAATGATATAAAAAAAGAATCACTTCATAAAATACCACATACATGATCTTAGGCCTTGGTTCTCAACTGGTGAGTTGTGACCCAAAAGTGGGTCACAACACCATGTTCAGTGGGTCACAACCCCATGTTCAGTGGGCCACCACATGCCTTCCACTTTTCTAGGTGAGAGACTCCTTAGCCTCTCCCAAGCACAGTACTGTCAGTTCTCGCGCCGAGCAGCCATTCAAAATATGCTGCCCGGCCCTGTGTGTCAGCTTGAGGTGGGCTTGGCTGGAAGTATAGCCAAAAGGGAGCTCCATGCATATGTGCATTGCTTACAGCTCCCACATGTGCCTGTAGAGGTGTGTGGACTTGACTGATGTCATATTCTGGCTCCTTGCACCACTACCGGGGACGCAAGGGAGCTGTATAAACAATGCAAATAAGCCTGGAGCTCAGTCACAGCACAGCAGCCCACACTGGACCCCAAGCCGAGGATCCACTCCAGTTCTCATAAGGTAGGGAGACTGGGTGAATCTTTAAAAAAAAAAAAGTATTTTTGGTGTGTGTGTCTGTGTTGTTGAGGGTCCGTTCACACTATTACAGTGCATTAATCACCACAGTCCTATGCAATTATTGCACTGTACCACGCAATCGCACCTACTGCACGTTCTGGTGTGGAAGGTGTGTTGCATTGCCATTAATGTGAATGATACCCCAAACGCACCTCCCACCCACAGTCTGATCGCCTACGCCCGAACGTCCAGTAATACAGTGGCGTGCATTCCATTGCAGTGCGTCTTGGGTCGCGGCTTAATGACTAAGGACAAATGTGAGTCCTGAGGTTACACAGGTTGAGAACCACTGATCTAGGGCATAACTTTTCAGCTAGGGGGCAGAGGGTTCCTGGACCCATGAGAGCTAGAGGACTGATGCATACTTCTACTCCCTTCTATTAATCCATCACGAGGCTCCATTCACACCTGAGCGGCTGTCTGCACGTATTCGGCTGTACGGATACGTGCAGAGCTGCTCTAAACAGAGAATACCAGACCATTGCAGGGTCCGCATGGTACGAAACCGCACAGGCCCCCGAGATAGTACAAGCGATAATCCGGCGGATTCCCCACGTCCGCGGCTATTTAATAGCCGCAAACGAGCGACATCCGTGTGGATTAAAAATATTAACGTTTTCATTCTGTGCGGAAAACAGCATTTCTATCTGAATACAGTATATTTACTATTTTCTGCTTTTAAATTGAGTACACAGGGACACAAAAAGGTGATTCTTTAACACATGACAGTCATCCACAGACACTGGGTCTAAAATGGTGTACTGACCTGTAAGCATTGTGCTGTTTCTCCCATGGACCCCTTTCCTAGAAAATGTAGTTAGCACAGACCTAACAGAGCCTGCAAAACAAAGGTGCTGCATGTGTTTCTTCTTTCAAAATCATATACAACAATAGGGATTAGTGGTTCGGCCCAAGGCCATTCATTAAACAAATTGTAAATTCAAGAAATTGCGAATTTTACTCTGAACTCCATTGAAGCCAATGGTGGGTGAATCTTCAAAATCAATTCTGGCCACTTTCAAAGCTAATAATAGGTAAAGCATTGTCAAGAAAAGGGCATGGAGAGCTAGGTACTGACCGTGTGAACATGTACCAATGCAAAAAAAAACTTTAAAAAGTGCTGTTCAGCGGGAGAGGGTCCTCCTTTTTATGCAACTTTGAAGGTGACATTAGAAAAACTCTTTTTCTTTCCATTACATGTTTGGTAAATTTACAGAACAGTAAAATTCTTACGGACAGAATCAGCGATGCTGGCATCACATAATTTGCATGGGTAATACATTTTATTGCTTTTTAAATAATATTTAATATTTATTTATTTAATACAGCAGCACACTCGTCTGATGGTCTCATTGTGATAAATAGGAATAACAATAGGCATAATAGGCATAAATTGACTGGTGGGAGTGGCAGCCACAACAGATCTAAAAGCTTTAGGAAATTGTACTTCAGCATCAAACAAATTGTCCAGTGACACAACATTTTGATATTATAGTTTGTGTGCTTCTTTTTTTACTATAGTGTATTGTCCTAAAAGTGTAAAAACAATAATGCCTGCACTACACCACTAAGTGTAGTGGTAATGTCTCTGTTTCACCGGACTATTCTGTCTTGTGGTCATGCAAGCATGTGCAGGAAATAAAGATGGTGCTGGAAAGGTTGCAGGATGGGGCACAACAGTGGAATTGGTGGTGGTGCCCTGTGTCTTGCACCTTGGAGACAGCACGGTCACCTTTCCTCCCAATGCCTCAATGGCCTCAGGCAGTGACTCCTCAGAACCTCCACTCCCCTAAGCACCCAAGAGCCTATGCAATTGCCCAGGCAAAACACTTCCACACTGTTTTGCAGCTGGTATGCCTGGAAGACAAGAGCCACACTGGGCCATGGAGGGACAGGCAGGCTAAGAGGTAGCTGACCCTATGCCCAGTGGCGTCACAAGGGGGTGCGGCCCGCACCCGGGTGACACCATTGGAGGGGTGACACCAAAATGACTTACAGTCATTTTGGTGTCACCCCCCTCTGAAAAGTCGGGCGCTCGGTCATGGACCGAACGCCCGACAGTATAAGGAGAGAGGAGGGGACCCAGCGGCATACCTTATCCCGCAGGGTGACTGTCTCCTCCTCTCTCTGCTGGCGTCCATCACCAAGATGGCCGTCAGCAGGTATCAGAATACTGCCACGTGTGCGCGATGACGTCATCGCGCACACGCGTGGTGACGTCTCGGCGTGGTGACACTCGGACACCGCTCCGGGTGTCACCCAGCCTCGGGACACCCCTGCCTATGCCAGCTTGTGTCAGGCCAGCTCATATGTAACATCAGCACTGCCCTGCTGACCGCTTTTTGGCTGTGAAAGCTCACACACATGTACCCTGCCTGGCACATGTACTGATCATGGTGGTTCAATGATTCCTGGTTAGGTACAATGGCTTTTAGCATGTCCTGTGCTGAGAGTTCTTCTGGTCATGCTGCAGTGGTTGCACCAGCAGCAACGGACCATCATCACATCAGTGAATCAGGATGCATGCAACATCCTGTCACCTTTTCGAAGAGACAGACAGAATGCTGAGCCACAAGGAGGCTCCGTTGTTCCTAAATTCTCCAGCTTGTGGGCATATTTGAAGGGGGAACACATAATGGTGAAAGGCTGTCCACTCTCCCCAGAAGGTGGCATTGGTTTCACAAGTGTTGTCTGAACATGTAAAACTGTCCTTTGTGTGTGACACATCATTGCATGCTTCAGCACAACAGAGGTTGAGGCCAAAGCACCCCCCTATATCGTTCCTTTGTTTGTGATAGCTACCATTACATTTAATCTGGTAGCTTTATTCAATCACACTGGAGGCATAGCTGCAGGGAAAAAACAAAGGTTACATAGTTATATAGTATTTGAGGTTGAATAAAGACACGGGTCCATGAAGTCCAACCAATAGCGTGTATGCATGTGAATCTACATGTGTATGAGTGTGTATGAGTCCATGTGTCATCTTCATCTTAAGTGTACCTGTACCCCTGTATATTATGGTCTCTGAGGAAATCGTCCAAATGCTTTTTGAATGATTCAACACTCTTAGCTGAAATCACTGCTTGTGGCAGCGAGTTCCAGACCCTAACCCTCAAGGTCATAGGCTTGAAATTGATCTTGTTTGAGCATGTAGTTTTGACCACGAATATTACAGTCTGATCTCTATACAATGTAATTTTTGATTACAGCAATAACCATAAGTAGCAAGCCTTCTAAATAAACCCTCCTATCTAGTTTGGTGGTAGGAGGGTTAAGCAAAGCCCAGCTTTTAATCTAGGGTACATTGATTTCATACAGTGGTAGAATGGCCCGTTGCCAGCCTTTCACCGAGTTATGTTGTTGTTCCGTGAAGGTCATTAGATTAATACTGCTCCAGTTAGATTGAAGACTGTAAATAGCTTTTAAGTTACAGTAACTGTGCATCCAGAAAATGATTGGCCAGCTTCAAATGTATACATGAAGTTTAAATCTGAGAACAGCCGTAACTGATAGAGTATCTGTTCTGGCTGGATACCAGTGCATGAAATCAACCAAAATGTAAAGGTACACTTTAGTCCAAAATGACAATTAAGCCTATACATTTTAAAGCGCTGCGCAAACTGTTGGCACTATATAAATCCTGTATAATCATATATAAATCCTGTATAATAATGTAATAATAATACAGGGAATATGCGCCCCTCCCCTTTTTTGGGGAAATCAGCTAATCTAGGGATGCCTTTTACCCATGTGTTTACCTGATAGCTATGCACTTCCAATTACTGGCATTTATGAAACCCAGACATTCTATATGTGAGAGACATCAAGAAGTGTGCAGGAAGTGTGTTTAGGGATGCATCTTCCACATCACAAATGTTCTTAGAACATTGATTACTGGCAAAATGGATGGGATTCATTGGGTGCAGAATAGCAATGTCTGGATCAGTGACGGAACTACCAGGGTCGCAGAGGTCGCGGCCGCGACCGGGCCCTGGAGTTCGGCCACTTGGAGGGGGCCCAGGACAGGAGGAAGGGGCCACTGGTGACCGCTGATTACCAGTCCCGGGACCTCTTCCTCCCGTCCTGGGCCCTACATTCTTCACGCTGCTCCCCTCATTTTGTTCCGGGCGCAGCGTGAAGCATCATCCAGCCGGGCAGCAGCCAATGAGAGGGAGCGGTGTAATCCCCGCCCCCTCATCACACAGAACTGCCGCCGAGTGCTGCGTACACGAAGGGGGAGACCGAGACAGGGAGCTGGAAGTATCAACGAAGGTGACATGGGGTCGCTGGGGACATGAAGGGGGACATGAAGGGGCCCTTCATGGGATTCTTGCATGGGGCCCTGAGGTCACTAGTTACGCCACTGGTCTGGATATAAATCTGAGGTACTCATAAGATAAGCTTTATACATCTCTAGGCATAGTTGTCAATTTCAACTACAGTGTGAAGTTAAAGTTAAGTAACAATAAACTCAGGAGTCAAATCTCCAAAATACATTTGAGTACCTTAACTATTAACAAAAATGTATCTTATTTGTGTATCACTCAGCTGTAGATCCTCAAATCATCTCTGTATTGGTGCTGACACTGTCCTTCCTTCTGGAGGGTGGCTACTTTTGTTCCCCATGGTCCCTAGAATGCATTTTTGAGATTTACCTCCTGAGTTTAGTGTCACTTTAGGCCTCATTTACTGGACATACACGTCTTTACATCGTGCATGCCCGTATACAGCTGATCCTGGGAGAGACAGGCACTGCGTGTGATTGCATGCAGCAGTCTGTTCTTCCCTATGGGAGGACACAGCTGTACGGTGTCATACGGGCACCCGAACTGCACATCTGTGCGGGCATGGGTGTCCGCGCTTGGACGCAGACAGGATCCATCCTGTCTGCTCCCAGGTGCAGACACCCATACCCGCACGTATTACAGCATACAGCCACCTATAGGGAAGAACAGGCTGCTGCATGCAATCACACACAGCACCTGTCTCTCCCAGGATCGTCTGTTTACAGGCATGCACTTCGCGCGGAGGTATACACCCAGTGTGAATGAGGCCTTAATGGGTAGTCAAACCTTTTTTTGTAGTTATAGACAGCGTAGGGATATTTTGCTATTTGTGCCCCCCCCCCCACAACCACCACCTATATTTGACCAGGTGACTATTATCACCAAGACAAAATAGTGGTGGGAAATCCATAATTTTACAATTGTTACTAGTACAAGAGGTAAGGGAAAATCTTTCAATGGGACCACCTGTTCTGGTGACGATTGTCGTAGAGGGGAATTCCCCCCTCTGTTGCATCCATGAGACAGGAAATAGGTCACCAAACCCCCCCCCCCCCCAAAAAAAAAGTACTGGGGCTTTACCTACATTGGTTTTAAATACATTTTAGGTGATGCTGGCCAATGATCTGCTGTTGCATTCATTGCTTCACAAGTTTGCTAAAGGTACCTGTATTACATAAGAATAACTGGTTTGTTTAGAACTGACACAGACTATAACAATTGCTCTTCACTTTGCATCATCTCATTAGTTGGCTATATTAGTTCCAAGAACTGTTTATTAGACTGCTGGAGAATCCTTAGTCTCAGTACTTCTGTACAACGTAAACTGTAATGTCATTATCACAACAATTACTGTAACCTCAATAGATGGTGTCAGTAACTGCAGAATGAATTTCACGGGAAGTGGTTTCATCATGATGAGCTAAAGAGCTTGTTTTGTAAGAAGAATCTTGCTGAATCCAAATTTTGTTTTTACCATATGATATAAAATATGTATGCCAAATGTTTTTCATTTACCCAGATCCCAGGAATCTGTATAGCTAAGCAAAAAAAGAGAAAAACCGCAGGAATCAGCAGGGACGGCATGTCAGGAACTTAATAGAAACGTATTCTGGGACAAACGTGGTAATATGCCAATGGTCTCTTATCTCTGGATTAAGCAAGTCTGGGTCTGTGAAGTAGCACTTTAATTATTACATTTATTATTATTTATTTATTTTTCTTTCTCATGAACCCTGCAAATGAAACAAATAATGTTTATCTCTGGGGGAAAAAAAAAACTCCCCTTGCAGTTGGTCTACCTCAGTACTTCTCATTAATGTCTAGGGGACCTGTGTGAAGGACTTTTACTTAGCTGATCTCCGAACTTGCTAGCTCTAAGACTGTGGCCCGCAACCTCTTCTCCCCTACACTCCGACAGTGAGAGGCCCGATGACCTCATCACATATAATGCAGGGCCCAGAGCCCTGCATTATATGCGTGGACTCCGAGGGGCAGTCGATAAGCCGGAGCCATGGGAGGAGTGTGGCGCCGAATGTTGGGCAAGAAGGGATCAGGTTAGTAAAAGTCCTTTACACAGGTCCCCTAGACATTAACCAGTTGACATCCGGGGTGTTAAACCCCCTTACCATTCAGGCCATTTTTCAGTATTCAGCGCTGCGGTACTTTGACTGACATTTATTCCGTCATGCAGCGCTGTACTGAATAGATGCGAGTCTGCCGTCCATCCGTTTTTTCTCAACGGGCGGACGGCAAGAGGTTAAAGAGCAGCTAGCACTTGCAGTACTGGGGTAGCCCCACCACAAGGGGCGTCTTTACCCCAAGCATATGCTTTAATGACCTAAAAACTACAACTGTTTATGTGACTTCATGAACACAGAACTGTGTGAACATAGGACACTGAAAGAGGTGAACATTGCAGCTAAAGAAGCTTTTTTTATTATTAATATTACAGGGGGATGATCAGGGCCATCACTATAGTAAGGCAGCCTGAGTTAGTTGCCTCAGATGGCATCTTATTGGGTCAAATTGCGTCTCATTTGGTTATTGGGTGTCCCTGTCGCCCCCTTTCCAGCCAGAGCTCTTAGCAACCTGTGATGCTCAGGCTGGTGTCCCTCCCAGCTCACTGATGTCACTGGTTGCCAGAAGTAGAGCGGGACACTCTGGCCCCAACCTGGCCTCAGGCCATGAAAACTTTTGGGGCACCCCTGGGTACGATAATATAAAAAATATAAATAGGGCCAGAGTCAGGCATTGATCCTATACAACTACAGAAATTTAACATGCGGCTCCTAAGATCATACTGTATCAGTTTACCTCTGGTAACCCCTGCAGTATGCGTATTAATTGCCACTGTTTGTTGACCATTCAAATAATCCTCATTCAAGTCTTTTATAAAGCCTAATAAAATAAACAAAGCCAAGCATTAATAAAATGAATGACAATGTCGCCCGTTCCAACTGATGCAGAATATAATGCTCCTTTTGCAAGGGGAAAAAATTACCTTAACCTAGGGTTCCAACATTTTCCTTTCCACTGATTTCAGTTGTGATGAACGGTCTCCCAAAGCTCCTCTTCTTGCCAGTCTCTGCTTGGTCTTGGCACCGCCCCTATAGCCACTGGTCCTGCATTGTACATGATGATGTAGTAGTGCCTGCCCACTTTCCAGCACTGGAGAAAGGGGGAACAGACCCTTGACTGCCAGGGGATCATGGATTAGGGTAAATGTTCCTATGTGTTAAGGTCCCCACACACCTTGCGATAATCGTACGATAATCGCGGGAAATCCTGCGATCGTACGATTATCGTAAGGTGTGTGGAAGCCGTGCGACCTCTACTACTGTAAGGTTGCACGACTTTTAACTTATGAACATGTTCGAAAGCCCGCCGAGCATCGTACGATGTTCGGCGGGTGTGTAGCATGTTCGTACGATAAAAGCCGGACGGGCCGGTGTGCGCAAGCAAAAGTCTTGCGATGGTTGACAAAAGTCTTGCGATGGTTGTAAGGTATATGCCCAGCCTTAGTTATTCCCCTAATAAAATGAGCATTATGTCCTGCATCAGCTGGGGAAGGGGGGCGTTATTTTGTATTTAGGATGATTAGCAGTTTGCAATATACTTACAGAGCAGATTTATAGATTCATTGAATGTGATTTACTGATGTAATATAACAATCCAGTCATATTTTTTGAAGATAAGGCTTGCGTCACAAAAATTTTAAAATTGTGTATCATATCATGCTAGCGGACATACAGTATTTCTTAGGGTAAAATGTATACACCCATCCCTTAATATACAGACATATTTTCCTTGCAGTATAATGATTGCTTTCATGAGTGTGCATCATCCCCTATGATGATGTGGTTTTGGGTTACCATTGGCTAATATCAAAGAAAATAGGATTTTTGTACTCACCATAAAATCCTTTCTTTGGAGTCCATTAAGGAACACAGTCATTCTAAGAATTCGTGTATCCCTCAATGGAGGATAAAGACATGTTAATGGTAATATACAAATGATAAACGTTTCTAAAAAACTAACTGTGATATCCTGATCATTTTCTATACATCACACAGTATTAGTAAATGTGCTAGAACCATTTTACTGAACAGGCAGCCCTGCTTTTACTGACCCAACCCTGAAGTCAAATTGCTAGGTGTAGTTCTGCCCCCTGGTGGCAAATCATGGATGTTGCAGGAACCACTGCATCCTAGTACAAGGACCTTATAGAGGTCAGCATTAGCTTTGAGCTTTCAGACAGCTTTTCATACTTACAAAACCTCACCAATCTATCTGTGGTTTTCAATGCATCACTATGGGAACTGAGCTGCTAAGCAGGTAAAGGAAACATTGCTTAGAATACTAAACACCTTGTGTAGCTCCAGCATTTCCAGTGCATGAGAACTTAGCTAAGGGGAATAGCATAGCATGCTTACACAAAAGTGTATTGAACATCTTATAAGTAGCATGCAATATTTATTCAAAAATGTACTTGCTGAAAAAAAAAATTATACATTTGTATAAAGGAAACATCTGCTGGAAGTGTTATCATTGCTGACCTCCTTGTGAAAATGCAAGTTCTCTGATTGTCATGTTGATTCAATGGATTCAATACTTCGAAACAAATATACAGATCAGAAAAGTCAGTCAGCCAGTGGACTCCTGATCCTATCGTATATATCTATATATATCTATTTCCAATAAGTAGTAAGCATGATATTTAATATTTTCAATAATGGCCAGGAAAGAAATAGACACAGCGACAAATTTCTGACTGCTAGATACGTATATAATCATGTTGGTATATAAAAAAAGAAGAAAATAAAACATTATAAAAGAAAATTAAAGGGTTTAATAGGAGCACTTGTAGTGCCTCACACCATATCATGGTGCGGTGCGGTTTGATAGTGACAGATCCGCAGATTCAATTAATATAATATGGCCCTCCTAACACTGGTGATAGCATAGAATAAGCAGGCAACAGTCAATCATTACAATTCAGGGCTGACAATACTACCATGATAATAGTGACAACATGGTGCCTGTCATTACACTGGTGGTCATTGTAGTGGACCTCATTATTTTGGTGTAGTGTCTCATTGTAAACGGGTGGTCAGTGTTGTGCCCCCTTTTAGTTGGTGGTTAATATAGTGCACCCTTCTGGTTGATGGTCAGTGGTTCTACTGCCCCGTTAGGCTGGGTTCACACCTAGACAGGGGAGTCCCGAGGCTGCGTGACCACCTAGGTAATACCTGCCGGCGGCCATCTTGGCGATGGACGCTGGCAGAGAGAGGAGGGAACGTTCACCTGGCGGCGTATGGTATACCGCCGGGTCCCCTCCTCTCTACTGCAACTGTCTGGCTCTCTGTCCATGACCGAGTGCTCAACTTTTCAGAGGGGGTTACACCAAAATGACTGCCAAAATGGCTGACAGTCATTTTGGTGTCACCCATCCAATGGTATCACCCGGGTGCGGACCGCAACCCCTTTGTGATGCCACTGCACCTAGACAACAGCATTTTTGTTCGTTTCTACGTGCATTTTTGCTGCATGCCTTTGTGTATTTTTTGTGCGTGGTTTATGCGCATTAATCAAGTTGCACGTTTTTGTTAGCGGATTGTGACACATTAATGTAAATGAGCAAACACGTGTGAAACTTGTGTAAAAACACAGCAAATGCTTGTTTCCAATGAAGTATATGGGGCCAAGAAGCACTCATGTACTTTTTCCAGTGATGGGCATTGTGCTACAATCGACAAAACGCTCAGATGTGATCATGCCCATAGAATTGAATGGGATTTTGTTTTGAGCATTTTTAGGGCAGAAAAAGTGCTACAAAGCGCTAGGTGGGAACCAGGGCTTACTATGGTGGTGGTCAGTGGGTTTGTTGCCCCATATGTTGGTGGTTTTGGTGCCCCTTACATTGGTGGTTAGTGGGTTTGGTGTCCATTATGTTGGTGGCCTGCAGTTTCGAAGTTCCCTTACATTGATGGTCAGTGGTTTTAGTGCCTCTTATGTTGGTGATCAGTGGAAAGTTAAGAGTCAGTCATTGGTGTCAGTGGGTTACTGCCCTGAAGGAGCTCCTAGTCCCGTGCTACTGGCTCCTGACTCTATGTCAGTCTGATCAGTCTGTCCGACAATGCCTGGCTGAGATGCACAATGTCAGGAGTGGAACCCAGAGCAGGCAACAGCTCCTGCCCCACCCTAGGTTTTCCACTGTCCTGATCTGCATACTAGTTTTGAATCAATGACCTGAAAATGACTAAAACTATGGGATCAACATTACAATCAGGCAGGTAGTATTTTTACAGGACAAGATCAGGAATGGTAAGGTTTAGGACAGGGGTAGGCAAACGGCAGCCTTCCAGCTTTGGTGAAGCTACAAATCCCACCATGCATCTACCACTTGGAGTTGTGCCTGTGGCTGTCAGAGTCTTGCAATGCCTCCTGGGATTTGTAGTTTCACCAAAGCTGGAGGGCCGAGATTTGCCTTCCCCTGGTTTAGGATGTCAAACTGAAGTACCCATTGGTGGCTAAAAAACATATTGTATTAAAATAACTTTGGTCTTAGTAGTACTTCATTGTTTTTTCTATCATTCTGACAAACATTTTCCACACTCGCCTGTCACATTGGTGTATATGATCGAGATACAATGCTGTGAGTCCTGACTGGTGTGCAAATGGATTATAAACCAAGATTAATCCATGGGAAAATCTTGTTCTTAAGCCATAAGATCAAATAAAAGGAATAAAATATATATTTTTTTGTAATTCTATCCAAACGTCAAGAAGTGTTGAATGCAAAGTCACTACACTCGTCAAAACTACAATTTCCTTTAATTACAGTAGCACAGTGTACCTAGCATGACATTTTTATGACCTGAAAATGATTTATTTTTAGGTCATGTATATACATGTGTCATAATGTGTCTTAATACCTTTCACATAGATCACAGTATTACCTCTGAAAATGTCTTTGCCTGCTTTCCTTTCCAGAAAGAGTCACAGGGATTTGTACGGTTTACTGCAGGGATGGACAATATGCAGAGTGGCAGAATTCCGTAGCCAGGCAATCAAATCTTGCATATTGAGCCAAGAATTGCATATAGAGACAAATGAGAGTGAAACATGAGGAGCCTCTGGTAATTTGTGAACATAACCATGGATGTCAGATGGTAGTGACCAATACAGGCAACAATCTCATGTTTGTGTTTCATTTTCTCATATGGCTCAATGTAGACCATTGTTATACTTTTTTTATATAGACCTAATTCTGTCATAGCTATAGGATAGAGCATAATTTCTCAGCCTTTTTTCAGTCCATGCACCCTTTAAAAGTATTCAGAATCTCAAGGCACCACTGTCTAAAATGTAATAATTCTTTTTAACAGAACTATGGCCAAATGTTTTTGTCTGTAGTTCTCTTTTGGGTCACAGGAGGACAGTTACTGATGTCCTCTTGTGACCGAAAACTCAGCATATAGAGGACTAATGCCCGCTATATGCTGATAGCACAGAGCCCCGTTGCAGCCAGGAAAGATACTGACAATATTGTTGGGATCCACCCTGCTGCCTGCTTGACAGCTGGCTCTCTAGAGCACTAGAGAGGGGAGGGAGAAATCGCTGTGGGGAGCGGTGACTGACAGTCACCGCTCACTAGCAGGGACATAATTGGGAACTGAGTGAGCAGCGGTATGTGATAGCTCCTTCACAGTCAGCGACCCAGGCGGCCGCTATGGGGCCCGGGCACAGGGGGGCCTGGCCAGGGCATCCCTCTGACGCCGTGTGGGCCGCCTGGGTCGCTATGGCATGTAAGGGTGCTGGCTGTCACTGACACAGCTCAGCAGCGGTGTTTCCCCTCACAGCCACTGCGGAGCTGTGTCAGTGACAGCCAGAAGCTACGGCAGAAGAGGCCAGTGTTCGTAGTGAAGGAGGAGGCGGGGCCCGCCTAAGAGCAACCCGCCTCCTCTTACATCACTGGCCAGCGACCTAAGAGCAGGTGGGGACAGTGATGTATGAGGAGGCGGGGCCCGGCGACCACGGAGGCGGACATCGCTGACAGGTAAGAGGTGTGCAGCCCATATGAGACCCTGCAGAGCCCACTATAGAGAGTCTTTGGTGGGCTCTGCAGGGTCACTCTCAGGTGGGCTGTTTGGTATATCAGGTGGGCTCTGCAAGTGGCATAACTAGCAATCACGGGGCCCCATACAAAATTTTGCTATGGGGCCCTGTGATTTCTAGATACGCCCCTGAGCTCAGTTCTCGATCAAGAGAGCTGACATGTGACAGCTTCAGTGTCATGGGTCGGTTATAACTATGGGGATAAGTGTATTTCACTCTCCACATCATTCTCCTTTAAGAGGGACCCCACACAAAAACACACAAAAAAGTGGGCTTCTCACATCTAACTGCCCCTTAAAATCAAGATGCCCCCGCCTTCACATCAGAATCAGCCTTTGCACCAGTAGCCCCCTTCACATCAGAAACCCCTCTTTCACATCAGAGTACCCTCTTTACATCAGGAGCCCCACATCGACTCAGTCTTCATTCCCTTCACATCACAGTGCCACTACCACAAAATTTGAGGCACCCCTGAGGAAACCAGAAGGCACACCAAGATACCACGGCAGCTGGATTGAGAAAGGCTGTTATAGATAATCAGAAACTCTGCTTAAAACTTTCAATTTTAGCGACTATAGAATTCAAAATGTTTGCCTATACAATATCATCTCTGTGTTGTAGAGCAGCCATAAAATTATTGTTATAAGTTGATCATACACTTTATTTTCTGATTGAAAATCTCCTTAAGCCCCCATTCACACTGGACCATGAACGTTCTCAGGCAATCTTTAGCCTGTTTTTGTGAGTGATTTCAGGCTCAAGCTTTTTTTTGCTTTAGCCAATGGAAAGCTAGTTATTACAGGGAGGAGACAGATGGGTAGGTGCAAAATTGCACGTAAAGCTCCCATTACGCACAATTTTCAGGCATTTTTCAGGTGTCCCTTGCAAGCATATGGGGCCAAAAATGCATAATTTTGCCTGAAAAGGTTCATGTACTTTTTCGAGCTACAAGTGACAAGCAGCACAAGGCCCAGGTGTGAACAGGCACCAGAATGGGATTCCTCATGTTTAGTGTTGTCATGCTTTGGGAAATGCTCAACAAAATGCTCAGGTTAATCGGTGCTTGGATCTACCAACATCTATGTAGTGCCAGGGTTTACTTGAATGGCTATAAGTCAAAAAGCATTGTTCCTGTAGGCTCTCACATGACCTAGAATTGATAGACCGAAAGAAGATTGTGCAGAGAGTGCACAATTAGATTGTAACATGTAACGCCAACTTTATACCAATTTCTGGTGTCTGATAGATTCCGCAAAGATCTTGGCTTATATGTTTCATGTAAATATTGTATCATTCCAGTAATTTAGTACTGTGCTGAGATGGCGACCGGTACAAAATGGACACACACAGGAAAAAAGAAAATCTATAAATGGCTATTGATTAAAGGTATGTTACAAAAGCAAACTGTACAGTTTAATATGCAGAACAAAGCATTTCAGTCATTTTCTTATTCACAGGAAGTACACGCTCATAGGCTACAGTGATACATCCTACTATGTACACAAAGTATCATATTCTTTACAGGTTTTCTTTCACAAATACAATATATTTGCCGGCAGTAAAAAAAACAAAACTGTGGTACCCATTGTGAGAACATTGGCTTATTTCTATTTCTTGAAAAGTTTCCTAATCCAGGGATAACAGATCAAGCACATTTCTTAGAAAACTCAGCAATTGAAATATAATTTTGAATGTCTGAATGTCTCACCATTAAAAAGCAGCAATTTACAATGGCGAGGTTCTGTTTGAAGTGTTTCCCACAATAAGATCATATTACAGTCTTGTAGTGAGAAGACGCTTCATTCCATGTATTGCATCCTCTATATATGGTTCATGCTTTTACTTGAGACCCCTTTCCCTCTGTGAAACACTCTGATACCTTTATTGTATCTCAAAGAGTGTTTTCACATTCATTAGAAAAGGGCAGAAGTGCTACTATTCAGGAAATAGCTACACAAATGAAGGGAGTTTTGTCTTCCACAAAGTGTAAGGGGCAAAAAAGCAACAACATTACTTTCTTTAGAAATAGTAAAAATAATTGCTGCATCTTTTAGAGTGTAACTTCTGCCACAAAGTGTATGCCTGGGCATGATTAAGAAAAAAAAAATCACATCTTGGCAATACATACACATTTCCCCATGTTTGGCTCCTTAACAATACTGCAAGTACATACAAATACCTGTTGATCCTGCTGGAAATCCAGTGAGCTCCTAATAGGATCCAAACAAGGAAGTACCATGGGCACTTCCACCCAATCAGCTGCGGTACAGGTATTCCACGCTGTGCAGATGCACGTAAAGCAAGGGCCGGAATGCATGTGCTGATGCCATTTACCTTATGTGGTCACATAGCCATATTACCGGTAGGTAAATGTATCTCAGAAAATATAGGCCTGTAGCTTCATAAGGTCAATGACATCACTGCATCCCGCCCCATTGCTTACGTCAAGGAAATTCACCATCTGCAGCTGATTGAGCAGCATTGAAGGAGCTGTCTGGGTTTGGAAGAGCGCAGGTTCATACCAGTTTCTGTCCAAATCTGAGACCATATCTAGTTCCTAACTTCCTGCAGTGAGCTAACAGCGCTTCCTTTACTACCCTGAAATCCCCAAACGGTGCTGTCAGCCCTGTTTGAATTCTGCCCTGCTGCACAACATCTCCTCGGCTTCATAACATAAAGGGGGTGCTCTGTAGTCCTGAGGGGGAGAGCTCAGGCAGGGCTGACCACACTGCTTGAGACTTCAGTGCTGCAGAGCTCCCATGTTGTAAGCTCCCTACAGGAAGTTTGGAGCTCACTACATCATCAATCATCAAGTATTATTCTGTACATGTAAATAATGGGGGAACCCAAGGTAGAAGTCAGATGGATCAAGTAGGAATCTGTTGTTTCTTCCATATTATTCTGTACATGCAGCATTTAAAGAGACACATCACGTAGAAATGCACATGCATGCAAAAACGTAATGCCCATGCTTTTTTCCCCCCAAACATACACTTTAATTTTGCTTTTCATTTATGTGTGTGGCCCTTTTGAGCAGACTCTTCTAAAGGTCCTTTCCCAATGACAAACTTGTTACTGAAATAAAGAGTTAGGGGTAATCTACAAAAATTATACAGACAGCAGTAAAAAATTGAAAGAGGTCCTAGCCCTTCTCCCCTCTGCTAAATCTGTTTTTATTTCTGTGTGAGTGTTAGACTTTCCCTCATTTCCTGTCCCACCAAAGTATTCTTTGGGATAGGACGAGAGGAACAATCTTCACTATGGGGATCTAGCTGTTAAAACCTCACTCGTCCTCCAACCCTTTCCCACTAAAGCTAAAGAAAAATGTTTTAGATGAAATGACTCTTTAAAATATTGTAATTTGACATTTTCAACAAGGAAAAAGCTATGTAACCCATATCGATGAATCACAGATGTTCTGACTACTCCTTTTAATTGGTTGTTACGGGTTCCATAGCACTGCCTTATTTAATCAGTCTGATAAAAAGCCATGTGATGAACTGAGCATCAGTGATTTCACTCATTAGCTCTTAGAAATATATATGCACAACATTGATATAAATGACAATACAATCTGAACACTATGGAAAAAACATGCCAATGAGCAAAATAGTAAAATGAGAACTGGGGGCGATAACTGCAGTTTGTAGCTAAGAACCCCTCAGATGTTTTTTACTGATCACAGATAGTTTTGCTTTTTAAAGTCACTTTTAGGGCCTCCTTCTTTAGTTGTGATGTTTCCCTCCTCGAGCTACTACTTTGTATGCTTTTTTGAGTTCTATATAAAGCTGAGAAATTAGGTTTTGACTATAAACTTCTGTGTAAAAAGTGTGACTCAGTGCTCTAAAAGAGGTCAAGGCAAAAAAGCAGCTCAATTGGTAGAAAAGTGGTGAGAATGTAAACAGCGATCTTTCCTTCTCAGGTTTTCCTGTTTAGAAATAAGATGGAATCCTTTGCAGAGCGGATTTTGCAGTGACAATGGCGCATAATGGGAAAGCAATGTCAACATACAGAGGAAGAAGAAATAGCTTTTTTTTTTCCTTTTATAAATTAACATTCAAAAAATTTAGATTTCAGAATGAAATGGATTCTTTGTCTCAGAGGGAGTAGATTCTTTTGTCAGCACAGTTGTGTCTACTGCAGGGACATGTGGTCAGGGGAGGCAGGTGAGGCACAGCCTCATCTAGTATTATGGAGGAAAAAGGTGTCAGCTTTAGGTCTGAAGCTGACAGCTTTTTCTCGATTCAGAGCGGCTTGTAACAGGTTACACAGCAGGGAAAGCCTCCCCACTTTGTAACCTGTCATGGATGGAGCGTTGCCTATTAATTACAGGCAGCTCTGCATCCGCTTTTAACAGGTAGGTTACACAGCAACCTAACTAGTGAGGCAAGAGCTGTCACAGCCTCTACTCTGTGTTAGAGGCGTGAGCTATGTGGATGACTTGGACCAATGGCAAAGCACCATTGGTCCAAGCTGTCCAATCAAAAAAAAGAAAAAAACCCCCACTGAGGCCATCGATCTTGATGCCTCAGCAGTGACAAGCAAGTGAGGGACAGGGAGGCTCCTCCCTGTCACCTCCAATGCCTCACCCGGAACCAAAGGTACCACACTGGTCTACTGGTAATGTGGATTGGATGCACAGGATATGATCAGTGCACTTGTTTTTGTTACTTGTTCCGTGGAAGAGCCCTTGGACACCAAAAGCAGTTTACAGTGTGTTTCCCCACATGTCCCGGGCCCCTAAACATATAGCTGACTCTTAACCCCCCTACATCTCAACCCTAAAATGACACTAAAGTCCTAATGTAACTTCACTTGAGAACTTAAACGGTATCTAAACCCAAGAACAAGGATTTTATATCTTACTAGTCCTTAGATGTGGTGGTTGCATTCGTTTTCATTTATCAGGTTAAGAGCATTTCAGCAAGTATAAAAAATACCTGTTAATGTTCCCAGTAATAAGATTAGATTTTTGTTTTTGGGTTTAGCTTTGCTTTACACTTGGCGCTTAACCCAAAAAATGAACAGCTAACATTACGGTTACACTATAGTTACAGGCTAAACTTTTTTTCTAGATTTGGATGGCAAAGGGTTACAACCTCTGTTGTGTTGTCGGCACAGGATATGAAGGGAAGTTCAATTGAACTTTGATGGGTTTACTTTGAAATGGTTCTGGAAAATATCTGTAACCAATGCTCTTAAACAGTAATTTTAGCAGCCTCTACGCCTGGAAATTATCATAAGTGATGCTTCAATTTAAGGTGTCTATACAAATTAGATTATCGTTGATGCCTATATTGTTGGCAGGTCAGACAATAATCTAGGTGTCTGTGGGGTGCTTGCAACCTTTCTAGGTGCCTTTAGGACAACCTGGTTGACTGGCACCATGAGCCTCTGCAATACAACAAAGCTTGGCTATGTGGTTTATGTGCTGTAGAAAGAGCTTTAGGCAGCTGGACAGCTTTCTAATGTCCGAGTGCCATCATGCTAATATTCCCTTATGGCTTGTGCCAAAGCTGTGTGTTGAACACAGACATGCATGCCCATATAACACATGCTTACCTGTGAGACCATTAGACTGCCAAAAATATTCAGCCATTAGACTGAATTCTATTGTTCTAACACCATCTGATGTGTGTAGTCAGCTTTAGTCACCTTGGCTGAGAAATTGGCCCATGTGCGGCCAACAGTAGTCATGTATTGATTACGTAAAGCTCTCATAATCAAGGACACTTAGGGCTCATTCACACCATGTCCGTTGACCTGTGATGATCATTGCAAAATTAAAGCAAGGACACACAGAAAACAACTGTACACTGTGATGCATATAATTGAATATTGGTTCTATGAGTAGATAAGAGATACCAAAAAGTGGTTAGTCAATAAATAACATGCATTCATGTACATTCTTCATTGTTTGCAGGACCTGTATATAGACAGTGAGCACTGCACCACTGTGCTTCCTCCTAGGCCACAGACTAGACTTTGGCTGCTTGTAAATGCCCCGTATCTACAAGGAACCATGCTGATCCAAGCACCACTTGTGATAATTGAGCAGAGTATGGGTTAACATCCAAGAAACAATGAGCATGCGTGAGGCTCAGGAGCAGTTCTACCCACTATAGCTTCACCAGTTATCTCTCAGGGTACCTTAAGCCTCATTTAAGATTTATAGCAGCAGTCAACATTAACACCAAAATAAGGAACTTTAGAGAAAAACTAACTGCAGTTAATGGAATTGCTTCTGTTTTTTTAAATCACCAAGTGATTAATCTGAAGGCATTTTATTAGCCTATAAACATTTGAACTGTACAATGTAACAGCTTTTAATCTGAAGATAGAAGTCATTTAAGAATGTAAAAGACACCAGGTATTCTCAAAGAGCCAAAGTGGTAAATAAGAAATCCCCCCAAAATATGTGTCTTTTGCTTCCTTTTGTTTCTAAATGCAGTGACATTATAGTGGAATATTCTATGTACAGTATGAACATTGTTTCTGGCATAGCTAAAACTTTACACAAACGACAGTCTACAACTTTCAAAGTTCTATTGCTGTATTAGACGGATCTGCATACCTTCACACCAAAGCTCAAGGAAGCGGTTTCCTTCACAAGCACTTAATGCTGTCGGTTTTGTGTACCCATTCTCATGTATACAATGTGTCTCCAGTACAGTATAGAGAGTGTACAGTAGATTCTGAGGTTTTGGGCATAAGGCACTGTACTTGCCATTTCATAGTTACTGCTATCAATCTTGCCAAAAAATGTATTTTTCTATATAGTACTATAAGGCAATTATGAGCACAGTGATCCCATTACTTTGTAAAAGTATTTACTGCATGGTAAAAAAACAACTGTCTTTGTTAATGCATAGTTGTTCAGCATTTATATAATTTAATGCTAAAACCTCAGGGAATGAAATAGTGTGATTGTTTCTCAATCACCTTAAATTTTTTTTAATAATAGGTATATGGGAGCTGTCATGTCTAACTTATTTTGAAGGTGCAGGCTCTGAGTCTGTAGTTCTAATACTGGCTTTACTTTATAGTGAGTAAATGGGGGGGTGAGTAGAGATATGGACGGAGGTAAGCCGGTGGATGTGGTATATCTGGATTTCTCAAAGGCTTTTGATACGGTACCACAACAGACCTAGTTTGTAAGTCTAAAATTCCACCATGCATGCTTGTATCAGGTCACCGACTAGCTAGGTAGGGAAGCCAGGATTAGGATGACAGTCCTTGCAGCTTTTAAAAACACATGCCATCAATGGCACTTCTTACATTCTATTCGCCACCCAAGTCCAATTGAATTGATTACACAAGTTGGTGGGGACAGAACCTTCTGATATCCACAGATATGCTACAATGTCTGGTTATCCTGGCTGCATCCAGTGCCCAATTGCCCATACACATCTATGGAGAATCTGGCAGTAGGTGGGTGTCAGACTTTGGGCCTACAGGGTAGTGAAGCAGAAATCATTTAGATCACCCTACTAAAATTGTCAGACCTTTTTCCAAATTAGTGCCTGATCATACATATCAGTGTCCACTCAGAACAGCATAACTCATTTTCATAGAGCTGCTTTTAATGTTAGTAAAAGGATAAAATAATGCTAATTTCTCAGAAAGGTGGCATGAGTGCTGCTGATGGGTCCACATGTTTGCAGATCATTGGGCTTAATAAACAGGAGAATGTAGATGGATGTGCAGCAATCTAATCATCATGCAATTAAAAACCTCTACCCGAGCTTTAGTCATTGCATTACTGTTGTCACTATTCCTGAGTTGAGGCGAATAGCATACCTGTATTAAGTAAACCAGACTGTTATTATTGAATATTTTATTGTAAATAACCTGGTCGGGGATTTGAATATGTCTCCGGCTTTATCCTTCAGAATTTTGATCCTTTTTTGAAGTCTTTCATTTTATGTATGGTGTTACAATAAAAGTGTTCCCCTGCACAGCAGGGAATAGATTGTTTCTCAGTGACTTTGGTTCTGTGCCCAAGGTGCTCTCCTCTTGTTGACCTGCGGTTCCTCTTGGACTCAGCGGAAAGATAAGCATTTCTTCTAAGAGAACACGTCCTATGAGTGCAGCATATAGACGGTGATTCTGGACTACCGTCGAGTAGCAGATCAGGAACAATGGCTTTGAATTATATCTTGCATCTTCTCACTCCAGCGCAGGCATACCTACTGTCCTCCTCTCTGCAGTATGGAAGCATTGGTCTTTTTGCAAGGGCTCATCCGTGTTTCCTAAAAGTCTGAAAGAAACAAAGATGGGAATACAGTTAAAATGGTGAGTTTCCCTTTATCACTGTAGAGTGTGTTAAACAAAGACGTTCTTGTTTGTTCTGACTGTTCTGCTACTTACAGATTTGACTGGTTCATGGCATTTGTTATTTGTCAAGTCTCAGAATTTTTGTTTAAAAGGTTTATTATAAAATATATTTAAAGGGATATTTGACTTAATGGACAGTAATTTGCATTTTCAGGGACTTTATTAGTAAATTAATGAGTTGTGGTTAAACAAAGTAAAAGTTCAATAGGTGGTATTCCATGTTAATTCCAGGGGCTAATTTATAAGCTATCTGCTTGTACTTTCTACAACTCACTTTCACTTTCATAGTTCTTTGCCGGCTTCAGCGTACCAAAGCCAGTGGAGTGCTAAGCACATTTATGAAGCATATTGCTGCGCTTTATAAATGTGCTAATTTTTTTCCCTTTTAAAACAGCATTATGCCTGTGATAGGACCATACTGCTGCTTTTAAAATAAACCCCATATGGATCACAGCAAGGATCCTCTGTGATGATTCACTATGTCTATACCCAGTGGTGTATTCTGGTTTGGGGCTGCCCTAGGCAAGGCAAAACTCGGGCGCCCCTCCCCCCCTACTAAATCACTGGATGCAGTGCACACGCTGTATCCAGCTTTTGACATGTTCCGCTATTAGCGTAGCAGGAAAGCTGTGGTCTCAAGGGGGGCTGTGCAGGATCTGCAATAGGCTCTGCCCACCATAGACCGCGCAGAGCCCAGCACAGATCTGCAGGATCTCAGGGGTCCTGTGCAGGATCTGTGGTGGGCTTTGCAGGCTGCAGAGCCCCCTACGGATCCTGCAAAGCCCCCCAGATCCTCCAGAGACCCCCGTCTACTCCAGATCCCACGCCCGCCGCTTCTTCCCCATTCTAATTAGGCAACCAGGCTGCCGGTTTCTGTGCAGTCCGTCTGCCTAAATGTTTTGGGGGGCGGTATTTTTGCCGCCCCCCTGGAATCTGCCGCCCGAGGCAAACGCCTTGCTTGCTTTGCATCCCTATTTGTTGATATGTAATTAAATTTTCTTTTTAAAACCAATAAAAATGTACTTGGTTAAAAAAATAAATAAACCCCATAGTCATTTTTACCACCGAATACCCAAGAAAAATGATTGGGCCCTACCTGTAAGCCTTAGGCCCAATGCACACACCAATCGGCCGGCACGTACAGCTCCGTGCTGCGTGCGGGGCCCTACCAAGCAGCTGCCGGGAAGGACAGGTGCTGCGTGTGATTAGAACGTAGCCCCCGTCCTTCTCTATTGGGCTACGTGGCCGTACGCCCCCCTACACTCACCTCAATTGCAGGTCCGTAGGGGTGCGGGTGATCGTATTCATACGCCGCCAAATAGATCCTGCATGCGTCCCGGCCAGACAGGTGAGCGTAGGGGGGCGTACGGTCGCGTAGCCCAATAGAGAAGGACGGGGGCTACGTTCTAATCACACGCAGCACCTGTCCTTCCCGGCAGCTGCTTGGTACGGCCACGCACGGCCGTTCCGAGCTGTACGTGCAGGCAGATTCGTGTGTGAATGGGGCCTTACTGACAGCTCTTTGTATTATGGCTTTGTTTTAATAAACCATTTATAAAACTATTAGCACTACATCATTTACATACGTTGACATTCCTTACAGCCACTGACTTCCTAGATTTAACTTTTTATGCTTCAATTCATCTTATTGCGTTTCATGGTTACAAGTTTCATGTTCCCCTCAAAACCAAGGAATCCTACTCTATCTACCATAATTATGTAATGCATGTCAGTTACTTTTACATTTGTTACAGGAACAGAAGCAGGGGGAACTCTTCCAAAGGGGACACCTGTTCTAATGATAGCTGCCAAAGTTTTTTCAATTTTATTTAAACTCATTGACTTTGCAAAGTGAGCATACAACTCTAAAATCTGAAAAGGTGAATAGACTTTAGCTTGCAAAATAGCAATTTGTGGTCACAGTAAATCCACAGTATGGTAAATGCTTGGATGAAACACACCTACTAGATGCAATTCACAGATATGCTGCGTGTTTAAATGCATGTGAAACTGCACCTAAACTATGCAATGCGATCAGCTCTCATTATGCACTTTGTGGGCCATCTTCCATGCACTGCAACAAAAGTAAAGTGTGAACAGGGCCTAGACTACACAGGAAATAAAATATATCAAAGCCACAGCTATACCTACTATGTGATATCTATATCTTTATTGTGTCTATGCCTAGTTCTACATTACATGGGAAATGCATGTCTAAATGCTCAGGTAAATGACAGATTAGATGAATAAATGAAGGCAGAAACATTGGACAGTTCTTACCTGATCAAGAGGTAACATTAATGTCAAGGCCAAATAATGAAGGCAAGAGAAAAGAACAGGAATAGAAAGAGAAACTGAAGAGGAAGAAGAAAAGTGTTTAGAACAAATTGTAAAAACTGCATGTTATATATAAGCAAACAAACTAGTGTAATGCAATATAGCAGTTCATAGCTAGATGCATGGTGTGTGTTGGATATTCCAGGTACTGTTGCACAGAAAGATTAAAGTATATCTAAGAGCCAACATTTTTGTTGTTAGTTTTGTATAGAATAGGAAATGATTAAAATCCCTGTCTCATTTAGGAGATTTTCCTTTACTTCCTGTATGGAAGAAACAACAGGAACAGAGGGGACATTTCTCCAAAGTAAGGCAAATCTTTTTTAGACATTTGTCACCAGAAAAGGTATATCCTGTGTACGTTTTCCCCTCTATTCCTGTTCCAGTGATGACTCTGTGAGGAATTTTGGAGTTCCCAACAATTTCAATACTGGTTACAATGGTCACCTATAATGATGAGTTTAGGTTTGGACCAAACCCAATCCGACGCTGAGCTCCTCCTAACCCTTCTGTGCCACTCAATCAGCTGCAGGCAAGGAATTCCCCCACAGTTTGACATAGGTAAAGGGGTGGGATGCAGTGACATCACTGACCTTTTATGGATACATGCCTATATTTGGTATATGATATATACCTAATATAGCTATGTGGCCATATAAGGTAAATTAAATCAGCATAATTATTACGCCCCTTTGTTTACATGCAGCTGCGGGGCAGGGAATGCCAAGCCCACAGCTGATCCGGTGGAAGTAATCATGGCACTCCTTGTTCAGAGGAGTTCACATTTGGACCGGGGTTGGCCCAAATCTGAGCTCATCCTTAATCACATAGAGAATAAAGAGGGTAAAAATCCTTCCAGTGGGGACACAATCAATTAAAAACTGACAGGGGTATAAACCTTTGCTATTTTATCCAAATAAAAAAAAAAAGTTTGGCTTTGCATTTATTTCAATGAACCCTTGACAACCACATATTTTCAGCCAAAAAGGTTATTAAAGGAGAACTATGGGGGTCAGTGTTTTTCCCCATAGTTCTCCTTAGGGTAACGGGAGGACACAAACTAGCGTCCTCCCGTTACCCTAAGCTCAGTATACCGCGAGCTACAGCTTGCGGTATACTGAGACGCCGCAGCCGGAGCGGTTCCCGACTTAGACGACAGGATCCGCCCAGCTGCGTGAGGCTCTGCCTATCTAGAGGCAGAGCCAGCTGTACCCGCCCCCTCCCCCGTCCGTTCCGCCAGTCAGCACTGGCAGATCGGAGAGGGGAATCCATCCCCTCCCCCTGTCACGGCAGAGAGCCGTGACAGGATAGAGAGGTGAGCGAACCCGGTATGTGTTCGCTCCCCTCCCGATCTACTGAGCCGACCTGTGACAGTCTCATTGTCAAAGGTCGGCTAGAACTATGAGGTGAGTGAAAAGCACTCACCTCATAGTTCTCCTTTAAGTGTTTCCTTAAAAGATCACTCATCCTCATAGTTCGAGCTGATGTGCGACAATGAAACTGTCTCACAACGGCTCAACAGATCGGTAAGTGAGCGAACACATACCGTCGTTATGCACTTTGTGGGCCACCTTCCATGCCTCATAGTTCAAGCTGATGTGTGACAATGAAACTGTCTCACAACGGCTCAATAGATCGGGAAGTGAGCGAACACATACCGTCGCTCGCTCACTTCTCGATCATCTCCCTGCAGAGAACAGTGACTGTCAGTCACGGCTCCCCGCAGGGATTCCCCCCCTCCGAACCCCCAGCGCTGACTGGAGGAACGGATGGGGGAGAGGCGGGTACAGCTAGCTCTGGCTCTACGTAGGCAGAGCCAGCTGTCATTCACGCAGCTGGGTGGATCTCGACAGCATTGTCGGGATCCGTCCCGGCTGCGGCAGTCTCAGTATACCGCGAGCTGTAGCTCACGATATACTAAGCTTTGGGTCACGGGAGGAGGTTAGTATATGTCGTCCCGTGACCCTTAAGAGAACTATGGGGAAAAACACTTACCCCATAGTTCTCTTTAATGCTGAAAGTAAATGTGTTTTGCCTTTTCAACACAAAGCAACAGTTTCAATTTATTAGTGTCCCCACCAGCTGCACATATTTACGTCTTCTTTGCTCATTTGCCATACCGTTCAGCTGCCAGAAATGAATAGAATTAGCTCTGTGTATGCTTGAAGTTGCTACTTGGAGCTTACACAGGACCGAGGACTCTCTCCATGTGGCAACATTGATAACAGTGAGAGAGGGAAGGAAGGGAAGTTAAATATATGCAGCTGGTAGTGCCATCATTAGAATGAACATGTTGCTGTGCCCTGCAAGCATACTGAATACTGCTTCATTTTATAAGCAGGGCATTCCTCATGCTTGTCTAGATGCTGTTGGTGGTAGCCAGGGTGTAAAGTAAGCATATTTTTGCTTTTTCTTCTAAAGTTTTATATATATTTTTTACATGTAACATGTATTTTTTTACATGGGGTGCAGGGGTCTAACAGTTAATTGGACCTGGCCTTTTGGTTGCACTGCCCAAAATGGTTTAAGGGTAATTGTATTAACATTTTTTGTCAAGGATTAATCTACTTCCAAAACTCCTAATTGTGTGAAATGTCTCTTTCTTGGATAATGAGAAGAGGATCTTTTATCTCTTTAGAAAAATAATCAGCCTAGTTCTCACTTTTAATGTCTTTCTAAAGATGTATTAGCTAGCTTCCTGAGGCGGGATTAATTCAATAGCACAATACAATAGCTTGGGGATGAGGACTTGCAAATGGTTACATGTGTAACATCAATGGGGGTGGTGTATGTTGTCATTGATGATACAGCCTAGACAAATAGAATCTAAGAATGTGACAAAAATCAGAGGAGCTGAATGAGAAGGGACAGTTAGAGATCCTCAATCTCTATATATACTACACATATACATTATATTATTAATAGCAGTACATTTATATCACGCGCATAGATTCTAAATGTGGTTGCTGCTACAACTATGGATATTGTTTCAAGGCTAAGTAGACAATAGAGGTCAAAAAGAGACACATAGATACAAACAATAAGAGATTTAGATACAACACATAGGAAGGGACAATACTGGCAATGTGAATTCAACATATATTACTTGACTCATTTGTAGCAAATGGGTTAAACAGCATTCAAAACCCAATTACATTTGCCTAAAAGTAATCAGGCCTTTACAAGATGGCTTGTATTATACACAGTTTACCTGGAATTTACTCAGGTAAGCATACACATTTACCTCTATCAGATACAACTAAGCATATTTATTTTTAGCTTAGCATGCCTTTAATACTCTTAAACTATTATGTGTTTCAAAAAGTAGTACAGTTATTTTTAACATGACTACAATAACTGTCGGTTTTTGTAAACCAAATATGAGATCCAATATATAGACTAAATGATTAAGTCACAACTACAAATAGCTTTAAGGAGAACAAAAGTGGTACTGTGCGTATAAAGGACATTAACTTTTACAACCAACCTTTTCCTCCAAGTCTTTTATCTGTCTCTTCTGAATATCAGTTTTATCCTCCAGATCCCGTATCCTCTGAAACAAAAGAGAAAATATACAATTACTGTATTTAGCAGACCTGTAATTGTCAGGACATTCTTTTGAGGACTAAACTAAAGGTGTATTTAAATACAAAAATTGGAAATCAAAAAATATTTTTCTTGGAGTCCTTTAAAAAACATAGGAAGTCTTTAACCTTTGGGTTATACTGCCACCTACAAGAGGACTGGATTCGGTTTGTAGCAAAGCTGTATTATGCTCATGGTCAGGCTGTGTCCCTCAATGAACTCCAAGAAAATTATTTTACAGTGAGAACAAAAATCCTATTTTCTTTCCCCTCCATTGAGGGACCTTTGAAAAATCAAAAAGCGCAGCCCAAATGAGGGGAAGCAACACAGCAAACGACTGCTAAAAGGTCCAACATTATAAACACCTGAAGGACCTTACACACCAAGCTGACAAAAGATGAGGGAGAAACATCCACCTGGTAAAGAATATGTGAACAGAAGACCAGGTGGCAACCTTACAAATCTGGGAAACAGAGGCCTGATACTGAAAATCCTAAGCGGAGCTCACTGCCCTTTTAGAGTGAGTCTTAACAGAAAAGGGGGGAACCTGATCCTTGATACCATAAGCCTGAATTATGATCTGCCTGAGCTTCCTCGAGATGGTGGAACAGGAAGCCAGGGGTTAGGTAGATTACCCTGGGGAATTTTTGAACTAAAGAAATATACAGCTTTTAGATACAGAATGGAGCGAATGCCCCCATCAGGCTTAGGAAAGTTGAACAGGTTGGATAAAAAAAAAACCCTGAAGCCAAAGGAACTGGAGCAATGACACTTTGATGCAGGACCTAAGAGGGATTGATGGAGACTTGTTCATCTGTGCAGTGGCACTGGGGAGGGGGCATGGAGTGAAATTCTAGTTTGTGGAATAGCAACCTCCTGCACCCAAGTGTCTGAGATGCAAGTTGTTCAAGGATTGGCTGAGGAGTTTGAAGCTGTCTGAGGATTTGAAAGGCCATTGGGCTGATTTATAAAGTGTTAATAAACAAAGTTCGCTGTGCATTATTGCCACTAGATGGAGCCAGGGAGCATAGGGATTTCAACAAACAGGCTCAGAGTAAGAGGCAAGGCCTCAGATATTCACAAAACCTGGACAGCTGGTAGTAGGTGGGGATCAGATAGTAAAAGGTAAGCAAAGTCACTGTAGAAAGGCAGCAGGAATGGATTGAAGTTCTGTTTTTTTTGGAAGCAGGAGCAGAAGCAGGGAGATGCTACCTTGAAGCTGTATGGAGGGAAAGAGAGCACTGCTTAGTCCAGTGGATGGTATCAATGCTCAGTCCCATAGTGTTAACCCTTTCTGTGGGAAAACTGTGGGAAAAAAAGTGAATTGTGGTCTGAGTAATTGAGGAAGCTGCTGGTGCTGGACATGACCAGACTACTCTCTAGGTAAGTATTCAGCGGAAGGGCAAGGGCTGAGGCAGTGCAAGAAGCTCTGTGTCTGGAAAGTGCTCTGCAGCTAACTTTTACCAGAATTGAGTCTGGAAAGCACCCTATGTGAAACCCACTGTTCAAAGGTCACTTTAAAGTATCCCCCCAGCATCCAATACAGCAAGGTCCGGAGGCCAAAAGCCAAAATCCAGGCTAAGGATGACTGGCCAGGAAAGCTGGAATTAAAAAGACAAAGCTCTAGTAGTGATGTAAAGAACAGTCTTGGTTAAAGAAAAAAAAGCTGAAGAATAAAAAATGTGCTAGAAAAAAATAAGTTACTTACTTACACAGTTACAGTACACAGCAAAGCTGCAAAATTGACCACCATCCTGGAACACTAGTAAAAAAAACTCAGGCATGCTAGTGGTGGGAGGAGTTATCCTGGGACGGCCTACATTTTTTTTGTTTGCAAGTGTCTAGTCCTCCTATAGGCGGCAGCATAACCTGAACGGTGAAGACTTCCAGTTTCCAACAATGGATAAGAAAGAAATAAGCCATCAGCTTGTAGATGGCACTGCAGATTTCAACAAAGCCTGAAGGTGGTAGTGCACATTTGATTAATACTCTTAATTTTCAGAAACAATATTGTTGCAAAAAAATAATTAAAACATAGAAACAATTTTGTTTGTTTACATTTTTGAGCTTTTGTCAACCTATAATAACAAAATTAGGTATCCATAATAGTCAGAGGGTTTTGGTTAACCAACGCATGCTGATACTAATACATTTGCCCTGGGCAATGATCTTTTGCTACAAAAGGGTTAAAGAATCAGATGTGGAACTGGGTACATTAACGGCCCAAACACCATCACTGGAATCATACCTGGTGAGCTTGTTGGAGAAGCTCCATTCTTTCCTGTAGGATCTGACAGTCAAACTCTCTGCTTTTTCTTAACATTTGTCTTCTGAGCTTTTCCACAGCCATCCTGAGCTCATCTTGCTGCTTGTCATTTAGAAGCTCTCCAAACTTAATGGCTGTATCTTGCTGCAGTGCATTATAAAGTGTGGCCTCCAGTTCTTGGATTCGCTGTTCAATCAACAGTCAGAGACAATGAAAATACAGTCAGCGCTAGCTATAATAGTCAATGGTTACACATTTTCACATACTTGCGAGACATTTTGTGCAAATTAAATTATTAATTTTGTAATAGCATTAAAGTGTATCAAAACCCAAGACCAAAATGTGTAAGACATTGTAGCTTATTAGCCCTTAGATGTGGTGGTTGCATTTGTTTTCTTTTTATGGCTGGTTTTCCTTTATGTTCACCTGGTGATCCTGGAGAAGCAGTATTATCATCCTAGGACAGGAACTGTGTTAGGACTATCTCCCCCATATTGTGGAGATGGGGTAAGTGCTCCTTCCACACTTCTGGTCCTAGTGTGACAACGTTACTCCTTGGAAAAGTAAGCGTAATTCCCAGACCATTAATATTTGGGCAATGTCTTAAGTACTATAGGGAATATGATAACCAGACACAACTGGAGTAGGACCTAAGAGAGGCACAATTTTGCCTGATTGTTCTTGGGTCTGTGGGTGCCTGAGTAAACTATCCTGTTTTAGGTAAGAGCCACAAATGAGAAGCTCTCAACGGAGCAGATTAGGATCCCAGATGAAACTGGCCAAACAAAATACAATCTGTAGGGACTGTTGTATACATTATAAAGGCAAGGACATGCATGTCATGTCTTTGGTTACACCAAACATACTGTATATAATTGTAATAATAGTGGAAAACCTTTTACACTTTGTGGCCCAAACACGCCCCCCGCCCCCCATAAATGTGGACATACTATAGTTGATAGCATAATGGTAGGTGTGGGCTATAAAGCTGACCATATACAGGGCATCTAATGTTTATACTGTATTATGTATTTTTTGTATTTAATGTGTACATAACACTAGTGATGCATCAATACCGATACTAGTATTGGTGTCGATACCGAGTATTTGGGGCGAATACTCCCCCAAATGCTGCCGATGCCGGAACTTTCGGTATCAAGAAGCTAGGCAACGAATGATTACACGCTGCCTGGCTTCCTGATTGGCCGGGAAGCTGGCTCCATGCTCCCTTGTCATCAGGTGATGAAGGAGCATGGAGACGGCTTTCCAGCTAATCAGGAAGCCTGGTGGCGAGTCATTACACGTCGCCCGGGTTCCCGGCTAATCAGTAAGCCAGGCGGCGAGTCATTAAACGTCACCCGACTTCCGTAATGGGACTTCCGGTATCGGTGAGTACCGGGAAAAAATATTGGTACTAATACTCTATTTTGCGCGATTTTGCTTTTTTCTATGGAGCCCGACGGAGAAGGTCGCGCTACCGTCGCTGGATCGTCGCTGGAACAGCGCCCCGAAAGTCGCGCTAGCCCGGCCGCTGCAAAGGTATGTCGCTACATGTGAATGGGGCGTTACGTTTTTGGATGTAATCATTACCAGGCTTTTAGATCCTCTTTTTAATTGACATAAACGTCTGCTCTACTGTAAGCCTTGTCCGGGAGAGTAGTGAGTTGCATTTTGCAGACTCAACACTACATTCTCTGCACATCAACTGCCTGCACTGTGTCTGAATGTAGCTCCATTCATCTATAAAGAGAAATTAGCCAGAAAAGCCAGAAAGCTACTAGGCAGCTGCTAGTCTGCAAATGCAGAGTGAGCATTGCCTACCTAAACAAACCCTTTAAAGTGGTGTTGGATGAGCATGTGAACCCAGGTAGTCTCTGTTTACTAGGTAAGGAACAATAGAAAATCCAACCAAAATGATGGATCTTCCAGTGCGAGTGCCAGCTTTCCCGGGTTGCAACTCAACTATTACTTTTCTAGAAATGTTGAGTACTTTGCTTGGCTGCACTAATATTATTTGACTCCAACAATAATCTCCATTACTACTGTTTATGTATAAAAATGATACAATACACTCACCATGTATGCTTGGTCCAGAGCTTGTTTTCTATAATCCAGTTCTTCTTCCAAATAACCCTTGAGCTTGCAGAACTGTTCCTATGAAAATCAAACCACATAAAACAGCAAACCTGTGTTAGTAAGCTGTTGCCATATTTCAGAATGCAAATCTGATACCCACCAATTACTAAGAAACCTCGAAGCCACTTCTTTCAGAGAGTGGTAAAGCATAAGAGATTGGCCAGGCCACAGATCTGGCATAGACATAGCAGGGGATGCCACTTCATTTATAATAATGGGCAACTTTTATTTATAATAAGCCCCTTATACAATCTAGCATTTTGGTTTAGCCCCTAAGATTGGATGATCTGTTGCTCTGACTTAAAGAGGAGGATTGGGGGCGTGTCACTCCCTATGGAGCTGGACTTCCAGGTTCAAGGTAATTAACACATATTAATACTATATATATTCCTCTATATATACATACTATGTACATGTCACTAATAGCTCTCAAGGGGAGGCTACCCCCAAAACGTGTTAGCTTCTTTCAGCCACATGTACACCTGTCTGGTCGTCATGAGTGTTTGGAATGTTTAACCCTTGGACTCCTATGTGCCCATTTAGGGGCAGTTATGCTGATTTCTTATTTGGATTATGTGAGTAGTTAATGTATCGAGACTTACATAGTTACATAGTATTTGAGGTTGAACAAGACACAGGTCCATCAAGTTCAATCTTTGTGTGTCTGTGTGTGTGTTGTGCGTGCATGTGTGTATATGAGTCCCTGTGTGGTCTAGTTAAATCATTTTTCAATTTTTTTTTCTATTCTGCTTGCTACCTCGGAGGTACCGAGCAGAATACCCGAGCCGAATGCCGGCATTCGGCTATTCACTCACTGCCGCATGGCCCCTTTGAGAATAGGGGCGAACGGCAGCAAGTGAGCTGCCAGAGCTTCGGCTCAGCCGATCCAGATATTGGATCGGCTGAGTCGAACTCCTTCTGTACTTTGGCTCAGCCGAACATGCTCTACCGAAGGCAGCCATGTACGGCTGATTTTAGCCAATGTACGGCTGAAATCAGCCATACAAGGCTGAATTGAATAGCCGAAAAGCGTTCAGATCACTTCACTTTAGGTCGGTTATTCACTCAGCTGCCTTCAGCAGCTGAGTGAATAACCCCCTAAGTCCAAGGAGTGGGATGACTTGGATGTTAAAGTCTACAGTAAACCTACCCACACAGACCAGTATCTGCTTTTTGACTCCCACCATCCACTGGAACACAAACTGAGGGATATATGTTATAAAGACAAAGAACACTGACATCTCTGAAGCTTTGCAAGTTTGTGGCTAACCAGGCTGGGCTTTCAAAAAAGCATCCGGAAGTTCAAGCAAAAACATGGGACCATCAAACAGAAAGAAGAAACAGAACACATGGGGTAATATAGTTATCTTGTATGTGGTTGGAGTGACAGAAATTCTCAGAAGGGTTTTTAGGAAACATTGGATGCCTGTGTCTTTCAAGCCAGCAATACACTGTGACAGACGCTTGTACATCCAAAAGACGAAACACCCAAACACAAGTGAATTAACTTGGTAAATGCAGCACAGTGTAGTGAAGAATGCAAAGGCCTGCATATTGGGGAGACAAAACAACCTCTCAACAAATGGATGGCCCAACATAGGAAGGAAAATTCTGCAGGTCAGGTTGTTTTTCTACAGTCTATCTTTGGGGAAACTACAAAACCCCATTTGCAGTGTGTCTACCCCTGCACTACAAGGATTAAATGCTCGTTTAGGTCTAGGCTATGGGGAAAAGCAGTTTTACTCACCTGATCCCTACTCCCCCGGCCGTCGGCGCTCACTTCGTCTTCCCTACACACTGGCTTGTGGACTGACTTGAGGCTGTAGGTACCAGTCTTGTAGCCTAGAGGGAGCCTGCAGAAGTAAAAGTATTTTTCCCTGATATGTTAGACCTAAACAAGCATTTAACCCTTGCAGTGTGGAAACCACGCCACTGAAAGGGGGTTTTGTATTTTTCCTGTAGTTCAACTTAAAGGAAAAGGGACATTATATCGAGGTTAGTGAAGTGCAGATTTTGGATAGAGAGGACAAATAGTTTGCCAGTTGAAAGAGGCCAAAGCCGTAAAGCTGGACCATCCTTAAATAGGGATGTGGGCCTTTGATACCTTCTGTTGTCCACATATGATGCCTTTTCAACATATTTTCAATGATTTCACAACAACCCACACCTTCAGCCATGTAAGTCCAAGGATTAATAACTTTATAGACTTCCTGACACCAAGGGATGGGGTTATGTAACTAGAACAGAATGGTTCCACAATTTGTATACCTCCCATTCTGTTCCTGGACAATCAACATCTGCTGTGACACATTGCAGGGTGATTGGATCAAGGTGACCATGTTACCCCTGTGGCTAAAAATGTTGGGCTGTGTTTCTGACACTCATTAGGACTGAAAAGCTGCTTGGAAAGTTTACACATTTCACGACAAGTCAGGTTCAATGTGACCTGCTACTACTAAGTAATACAAGAAGGATTTTTACCAAAACTACTGATATTTCCTCTTAAAAGTTGATAATACACTGAGCAAATTTCAGGTCACATAGTTGCTCAACTTAGAAACCTTATGAATGATATTAATGATGGACCCCTGTTCTTGTGCAGTGGGTAAAATACAGATCAAGGAATAAAGTGGTGTGTTAAAACTTGGCAGTCTGTAACAGCTTACCATATCACTTTCCAACTCCAACATCTTCCGATGTAGGGCAGCTTCTGCTCCTTCTATTTGCTGTATCCACTGCAAGGTAAGCAAAAACTCTCTCACACAAAGTAATAACAAGTCAAATATATTTCTCTACTCATATTTTAACAGCGATTCATATGACAATGCATACAAAAGAATGTTGTTTTCGTTCCTGGAAACACTGTTTGGAGTTAGCTTTACATTTTCTTTATCTATAACACAAGATGACAGATCCATATATGTGCCCATTTTGTTTCACCTTCAAACTTCTCTAGAAATTATTCCAAAAATATATCTGATTGCTAAATGTATTACATTAAAGTGCATTTTATAATATTTTTAATCATTGTATAATGTCACAACTCTAGTCAGGTACATAAAAAATTTAATTATGAAGGGGGCAACGTGTACAAGCAATACTAGATGGAAACTTATACAGAATAATCTTGTGTATCTTAAAGTGATATTAAACCTTCATTGTTCTTTTTTTTGTTTTGTTTTATAATGGGGAGGTCCACACTTACCTGAGTCCGGTGTTCTTCTTATTTAAACTGCTCTTCTTCCATGTGCTCCAGCTTGTCCCCAAACTGCTCTCCCCTCCCCCCCTTTGCGGGTGTCTCCTTCAGCCAGTCGGAGACACCCGTGAGTGCTCGCTCCCGGCTTCGCCCACATCTAGCTGTGTGAGTCCATGGACACACACAGCATGTTGCAAGCAAAGCTGCGCATCTCCTTCCAACAAATTGGCTGACGGCAGAAGGAGCCAATTGCTCCTCTGCCCTCAGTACCCTCCCCCCACCGGCAAACAGGACGTTCGGGGACCAGCGAAGACTTCAAAGACCCGGCTGAGGTAATAAGGAAATGGAGGTAAGTGTGGGGGGGACAGGGCAACTTGGAAAGGTGCTGGGCATTTTTTACATTAAGGCCTCATTCACACAGTGTACAGTTGGGACGTACAGATCCATGCGGCATGCACAGCCGCATCGGGTCGTTCCCGGGAGGGACAGGTGCTTCGTGTGATTGCATGCAGCAGCCTGTTCTTCCCTATGGGAGGATGCGGCCGTACGCTGTCATACGCACACCCAAGCTGCACATCCTTGCGGATGCGGGTGTCCGTGCTCGAACGCAGACAGGATCCCTCCTGTCTGCGTACGAATACAGACACCCGCACGGATGTGCAGCTCAGGTGTGTGTACGGCCGCGTAGAGAAGAACAGGCTGCAATATGGCCGTGCACGCCACACGGATCTGTACAGCCCGACTCTACGCTGTGTGAATGAGGCTTAATACAGAAAATGCACTAAGGTTAAAAATGCCCATCCTTTAGTACCACTTTAATATTGGTCTTATTTGATAGGCTTTGTTAAAAAAAGGTGATGATTATGTACAAATGTAGTAAGCCATACCTGCCTTCTAAGCATAATTTTATTCAGGGTAGATCAACCACAATTATGAAAAGGCTAGTTGCTATAGGCAATAGCACGCTTAACACTCTTCTTTGTCTAACCTAATAAAATCATATGTCACACTCAAACTGTCAGAATAAAACAATATCTCTCATATGACAACAATCAATTGTGACCAAAAAAAGCATAGATAAGATATATTTAATATAAATATACAGTAGTAGCATAGTATAGTGGTCAAAAGTAGGGCTGCAACAACTAATCGACATAATCGATTATAATCGATTATTGAAAAAGTTGTCAACTTTTTCAATAATCGATTAATCGGCTTCTGATCAGTTGGCCCTGTTCACAGCTCCACACGCTGTGCACCGCACCTCCTCCCCACCTCACGCTCGCCGCTGCCAGACCCGCTCGCATCCACGCTCCACACGTCGCACCTCCTCCCCGCCTCACATTTCCTGCCCATCCACAAATCGGCACAGGGACGCGGGGAGATGTAGTAAAGAGGAGCAGGTGTGGGGGTATGGCAACTGCTGATAGACAGGTCCGATCTCAGAAGCACGTTGCTGGAAGACTGCACTTTCCACAGTCTATTTAAAGTGCTAAACCGGGTAATAGGGTAATAGGCCTTCTTAGTACAGTCATGTTCACATTTCAGCAATTAAATGATATTTAATTAAATAAAATACAGCACAAAGAGGTGGTATAAAATGTCCTAACCAATAGACAATATCCCAGTTGCCCAACAGCCACACTTGTGCAGTTTTAAGTAGGGATGCTCAGATACAAAGTACCATACTTGGTACAAGTACAAGTACAGATACTTTTCCAGCTCTAAGACTAGACAATAGAAAAACTCAAAAGTTAGGAGGCAGCTGTCATTTGTAAGGAACATACTGGGCTCCTGGGATTTGTGCATCCCTGTTTTAATGTCCAAGTACTTACAGATACAAGTTCTGCTACATTTTTGTTGATTGTCATGTGACAGTTTTCCTAAAACAATACGGACTAATGATTTCAGAACAGTGGTGGAGCGCCAGAGCCCTGTTACAGCTGCAACTGCTACAACCCTGGTAGCTCTCATGAAAATGACAAGTATCGACACTGGTATCTGAACTGGTGTCTGAACATCCCTAGTTTTAAGCCTTCATTTATAAAAGTTCTGCCTGGCATATAGCCGGGAGGATTCCGTTCGCACAACACTAGTGCCCCTAGATAGTGCTGTAGAGTATAGGAAATTCCTATAGCTGTCACCGCCATCTAGCTATACTCTGGGTGGAACTTTTATGAATGAAGCCCTTAGTGCAGTGGTTCTCAACCTTTCTAGGGCCGGGACCCCTTGGTAACATTTGCCAAGTTGTGGTGACCCCCAACGGTAAACTTTAGGGATGACGCGGCTGCTGCGACATCTGGCGGTGTTGGCGGGAGAACTGACACTGCTGCGCTAGGAGAGGACTGAGGAGGACTCTCACCGAGCACAGCAGAAATCACACAGCGACCCCACAGGTTGAGAACCACTGCTGTAACAGCTAAAATGGCAAACCATATAACACAAGCCGAGGGTGTCAGCTTTTATTATTAATAATAATGATAATAAAAGGTTTATGTTTTCTTTTAGAAAAAAAATACTATTATTTTTATTATTATTTATTATTAGAGGGGGTGACACCAAAATGACTGTCAGTCATATTGGTGTCACCGCCTCCACTGGTGGCATCCGGGTGCGGGCTGCACCCCCTCGTGACGCCACTGAATGCTGGGACTTGTAGTTCCCTGTGTGATATGTGATGTGTGTGTGGGGGGTGCAGGGACAATGAGGGCATGCTGGGACTTGTAGTTCCCTAGGTGATATGTGGAGGCTGTACAACTACAAGTCCCATCATGCCCTCATTGTCCCTGTACACCACATATCACCCTGGGAACTAAAGGTCCGAGCATGCCCTCATTGTCCTTGTACACTTCCCCCCCATATCAAAGTGTTATTATTCCTAAATAAAATGTATGTGGACAGGATTAGGTGCCGGAAATCCACCATTGGGGAGAGCGGTGATGCCTGCAAATTGTGTACTGACAGTGTAGAAACCTTCCACAGGAAAGTTCTCTCTCTTTTATTGACCTGGAATATTATATACAATATACAGTATATCTATCAGTGATATACAACACGTCACACAATGCACAGGACACAGAAACATAGGAATTGATGAAGCTTACAAGCTCACAGGGACAGACACACACATACACAAACACTGTGACAGACACACACACATTCAATGACACACACATACAATGACACACTGACAAACACAGTGACACACACACATACAATGACACACTTACATACAATGCCACACACTGACAAACACAGTGACACATACAATGACACGCATACATACAATGACACACACATACAGACAAACACACACACACAGACTAGTACCTGCAGCTCGGGACCAGGAAGCAGTGAGGAGAGAATGGCTCCTCCCACAGTGCAGAGAGTGGCCCCGAGGAGGTAATGTGAGGCTCCAGAGAAGGCACATGGCGGGGATGAGCGGCACCAAAGTCAGCACAGGGGGCAGAGCTGAGATCATTACAGCAAAAGCCCGGAGCCCGGTCCACTCAACTACATGATTACCGCGGGTCTGCCTGTATCAATATTGTGCTCATCCCGGCCAGCCCGCTTATCGCTACCCGGCGGCCCCCGTTGTTACGCCACTGACTCCCGGCGACCCCTGACCCGAGGGGGTCCCGACCCACAGGTTGAGAACCGCTGCCTTAGTGTGTATACCAGTGTGCAGTTCAAACACCCATAAAGTCAGGTCTATTGCTATCAGTGAAGGTTCATCCTGGCCAATGGTATGAAGCTGCCAGCATCAATATTGATTGTTGCTTGCAAATCATCTGCTATCTGGGTACCTTGTGCATGGGAGTTACTTTATCCTGAAACATACTCCTGGCATGCACAACGGTCAGTGTATAGTTAGTAAGAAATTTCTAACAAGCGTGGAAAGAGATTTTAAGGATGAAGAAACATACAAAGTCTCTTCTACCATAAATTCCTACCTGCTAGCGATTCTAGTTTAAGCAACTTTAGTTCCACTTATAAATTAAAACTGAATTTAGGGTAGCTAAAAACACATATGAAATGTAATCATTTCATTGAAATGCAAACGTGTCAGTATCTTATTTTGACTTGGCATCAGCCTCTTGCAGTCCATACACAGCACAGCTCAGAGTGGGAGAGGGAGAAGCAGCCAATTAGACGTGTTGCAGTGCAGGAAACATGCTGACAAGAGGAGAAAGCACAGTCACAGAGATGAGCTCATCAGTCTGCTGTTTCTCCTTTTACTGTCCAGTCACAGTGTGGGGGCGGGGAGAAGACCTGTAGGTAAAAGTGAAACTGCAGAAGAGAAAGATCAGGTCCCCTCTTCAGCTAGGCAGAGCTGTGCTGTGTTGCAGAGCTGTGAAAAACTCAAGACTGGAAACCTATGCCAGGTAAAACAGCTCGCATATATGTATTTCTGCGCATTTAGCTGTTTGCCTGGAGTCCAGCTTCAATTTCTGAAACAAAATGACAATCCATACATCGCTCTATATAGCTTTCTATAAAGTAGCCAGGGAAATCATGTGAATAATGTATGAGAATAGATGGAGCACCATTAAGGCATTCACTCTAATAGGTATTATGGAACTCTCATTGACTTTTAAACTATTTCATAAATATTTGATCATTACCTTCTCAGCCAGGGATAAAACAGTACTCGCTTGAATAATGGCAACTTGTTCTTCATTTCTCAGGTTCTGCAAACATTAGAAATAGCTGTTAATGTCAAATTATTACTTATCATAAACAGGTTTTAATCGCAGAAGTAAGGCTGCGTTCACACCTGACCGTTTTGTAGGGCGTTCTACGCTCGACGAACGCTCTACAAAACGGTCAAAAATATAAATTGCATTGTAGTCAATGCCCTCGTTCCCACCTAGGCGTATTTCCGCCCGTCCCTAACGCCCTACAAAACGGCCCACGCCTGAAAAGGTCCCGGGACAACTTTGGGCCGTTTTGTAGGGCGTTTTCCATTTGAATTCTGCCAAGTAGCCTTTGGAATCGCGCGACGGTCGCGCAACTTTTTTACCGCGAATCGCGGTAAAAAAAACGCGTGATGGTCGCGCGACAGACGCACATATTACAATACGCCTAGGTGTGAATGGGGTCTAAAACCTGGTGTCTGGAAACCTGTATCCAAAAATATCCTGAATACAAAAGTCTTTTTTTTACAGGGGCTTGTACCCTAAAAATGGCCAGAATTAAACAACAAGAATCACCCTCTGACTTCAATGGGGTTCACCTTTAAAGTGACATTAAACCCTCAGATTTTTTAACATAAAACAATACTGTAATGTGTGCCTTACTGTAATCCATGGTTGTTCCCCTTCTCTTTGCTGCTCTCCCTTTTAAATCTGTATCTGTTCTCATGCTCTGCAGAACTTCTGTTTTGCAGCAGACTGCCTTGTCTCTGAAATGGATACATGGTGTCTGTGTATTGGTTTGAAACCTGAGCCAGCACTACAGGAAGAGGCAACCAGCTGCAAAGGGAAGTTCTCCCCCAGCATGAGAAGAGATACAGATTTAAAAGGAAGAGCAGCAAAGAGAAGAGAAACTACCATGGATTACAGTAAGGCACACATTACAGTATTGGTTTATACTAAAAAATCTGAGGGTTTAATGTCACTTTAAGTTTGTGATCACAAACAAGATTCACTAAACCCTTGACAAATCGAACCTGGGCAGAGTTGCCTATTACTACCCAGCTCTCTCTGTGGACTACAGAGCATCTCACACATATGTTTTGAATAAGAGGAGAGGAGGAGATTTTCTGTAGTCCTAGCACTTTTTGTACTTCCTAGAACGGGAAGTATGTCACTGTCAGGATCACCAGGTGCAACTAAAGGGGGAAAAAAAGCCTTAATAAGAAAATGAATGCAGTCACCACATTCAAGGACTGGTAAGCTGAAATATATAACATTTTTGTTATTGGATTAAGATACGGTATTCTAAAAAACACCTTCGTTTAGAAAACTTTAAGATCATTGTTCATTTAATGTACAACATACAATTAATTCAAAGTATGTGGACCTGATGGCAGTCCACTTATATTTTATATATATATATATGCTGGTTCAATTCATTATTTATTTGATCCTATACAAACAAAATAATTTACACTCACCCCATTATCCCCCAGAATGTCCAGCTGTTTGATCAGATCCGGTATATTGACATCCTAAAACATAAAATATCCCATGTATTAGGAACATGTCTGAAGGTGGCTTTATGAATTTTTGTTTTCTTTTCAAAAGGATGGCGCCATCTTTGTTACAGCATTGTCAGCATCTACAGTAGTTGGATGAAGATGTTGGTTTAGAGATGACACAAAAATTAAAAAAATCCTGTGCAATTCTTGGCTGTGTTCGCACATGTATAACACAGGTCAGCCCATGCAGCAACCTCTTACCTCATGATATGCTTGACTGATGGACTAGTCAGTTGTATCCCCTTAGTTAAAATCCCCAGTAAACACAAAGACTGCATAAAATGGACTAAAAACAGCCACAGCAGCCCTTTATTTAACCAATATAACAAATCACAGTTATCAATCAGAATAACCATACTATCATTTTTCAAATAAATAACCTAAAGCCTGTTGGTTATGAGAAGAGGTCTTTGGTGTCCATAAGCCAAAATAAGGCTTTACTAAAAACCACCCATGTCCCAGCCGTATCACAACCGGCTTGAGTACAGCTCCAAAATAAACTAGCCTAACTTCTGAAGGGACTTCCCCCGCCAATGACTGACACCAAGAGGGGAGCACCATACAACAGACCCCCGTACCGTGGCAAGCTGCCATGACAATCACACATAGATCCCAAGCCATAAACACCAGTGAACAACGGAGGGTGGATGGGACAGCCTTCTTACCTTGCCAACTGTCCAGAAAGAACTCACAGTTGTCTGCACAGATCCTACCCCTGTGGCTCCTCCCTACCACCTGACCCATGACCTCCAATCAAGTAAAGTACAGGTTTTTAATGATAAAAGAAACAGTGTATTTTTTAAATATGATGTGGAGGTACATTGTGACATATCAGGAATGTATTCATGCAGATTTGTAAAGTTACTGAGCCTTCAATATAAAAAGCATTTAACAGCTAAAATAATATGTGTATCACCATTTAAGATAGAATCCGAATATTATCAATAATCGCCCAGCCACATTGCCACATTGCATGCTTCGCCTTTTACCTTGACTCCTTCCTTCATGCAGTAGATCTGTAATGCACTAACGCCATCAGAAAATGGATGGACCTGAAGATTAAATGGAGGAGACCTTCGCTCTCTCTCCTGTAAAAGAAATAGAGTGAACATGAATACATGAAGATGGGACTGTAATTTGCAGCTTAATTAACCAGGATTGCATACAATTAATCCTACATGGCATACAGTACTGTACTGTACGTGGTTGTACAAGTAATGACTACATTACAAAGTGCTTCCTGTCTTTCAGGAGGTTGTATTGTGGTTCAAGGATTATTATAATGATTTTAGCTACCTTTATGTTGAGGATTAGGTAGACAAGTCTCTTATTTTCCGACCAAAAAGGACTGCATACCACCCACACAGATAACACATTTTGCAAATGTTGACTAGATACCATAAACTGACAATTATAGAAAAATAACAATATGTAGATATCAATAATTGGGAACACTTTTATGAACCAGTCTTACTTCTAATTCCAGATTACGGAATTCCAACAGTTCATTCTGATCTCTGGCGTCTTGCAGCTCTTGTTGAAGGCGATTATTTTCAGATTCCAGTTTTTCATTCTGAAAAAAGTGATTTTAAAGTCAGGAAAAAACTCCCCTTGTAGTGGGACAACCCCTGCACTGCAAGGGTAACCTGCTAGCTTATGTCTAGGTAGCTGTTTAAAGGACCTTTACTTACCTGATCTCCACTCCCGCAGGCTACAAGATCGGCATCGGCACCCCGCCTTTTCTCCCCTACGCTCCAGCAGTCAGAGGTCTGCTGACATCATCAGCTATAATGGAGAGCCCATAGCCCTTCATTCTATGTGAGGACCCCAAGGACAGTCCACAAACTGGAGCACAGGAGGGACAAGGAGAGCGCTGACTGCCATAAGAAAGAGATTTGCCACAAGTGCTAGATATCAACTATTCATGTGCATTAACTCATGCCTAACGGACTGAAAATATATGCATTTCTATTTTTGAACATAATACTTGAAAATGCCTTTAAGCAGCGGCACCAATGGGTCTGCTAACTTCCTATGACTTTAAATGAATTTGGTTACTTTATTTTTAAATTATTAGGCTCTGTACACAGTGGCATTAAACGTGGGCATTTTTCACAATAGCCCTATGCTACCTGGCTCCTAAGCTGTGCTGAGTCAAACCGCTCATTATATCCCTGTACTTACTTGAACAAAGATGAATGTGAATACCCAAACCTGGTGACATCACAGTCTAGTTTATTTGTATTTCTAACATCCACCTCCTGTGTGTAAGTGCCCCTATGTACACATATCTTAGAGCTGGCAAATGGTGTCTTCTGAGCTGGACTTACTAAGGATGATTTACATAACAAGTTGAGAATCGTCACACAATAAATTGTGTGAAAATTAATTTTGATCATCCAATCATGGGAAAAGCAAACTCCTGTTAATGTGATACTAAACTCAGGAGTTAAATCTTAAAAATGCATTCAAGTACCTTAAAAGAGAACTATGGGGCAAGTGTTTTTCCCCATACTTCTCTTAAGGGTCACGGGAGGACATATAGTAGTGTCCTCCCGTGACTGAAAGCTCAGTATACCGCGAGCTACAGCTCCTCATAGTCCTCCTTTAACAATTAACAGGAATGTATCTTATTTGCGTATCACTCGGCTGTAGACCCTCAAATCATCTCTAAATTCATGCTGACACTGTCCTTCCTTCTGGCGGGTGCCTACTTTTGTTCCCCATGGTCCCTGTGTGTGTGTTGTAAAGTAGCCACTGCTCCAAGCTCACACCATTACGGGAATGAGCTTGAAGCAGTGGATACCTTACAATACACACGGAGACAATGGAGAACAAACGTAGCCACCCCCCAGAAGGAAGGACAGTGTCAGCACCAATTCAGAGATGATTTGAGGATCTACAACTGAGTGACACACAAATAAGATACATTTTTGTTAATAGGTAAGGTACTTGAATGCATTTTTAAGAGTAAACTCCTGAATTTAGTGTCACTTTAACTTATTTCATTTGCTGGATAACTGAAGTGTATATTAACGCAATGGATGGTGTGAAGATTCTCCACAAGTTTAGTAAGTCAGCTCAATTACCTTTGCTTAACCACCTCCCGGCCGGCCGTTGTAAAAAAACGGCCGGCCAGGAGCTCTCTAGATCTGAGCGTGCGGCGCATGCGAGCGGGAAAGACCCAAAATTTAAAACCAGGCAGCGATGTCTGTGCCAGGTGCGAGCCAGGAACCAGCATTATATGATCTCCCTCCGGTCCCCTCTCCGCTGTCAGAATGCGGAATTAATGTATAGTATATCACTTCCGCATTCTGCTGTCCCTCTCCACCTTCAGACGCTGGAGAGAAGCTAATGAAGCAGATCTCTGCTTCATCGGCTTCTTCAGGGGGTCCTAGCTGACAATAGGTCTCCATAAAGAGGACCTAAAGCAGAGACACCGGCACTCCAAATTTGCAAAATACGTCTATTTATTGACGTGCATCGTGGTAAAAAACAACTAACGTTTCGGGGTCACAAAGGATCCCCTTCATCAGGTAAAACATACAGGAACTGTCACATCCTCTTTGCTATCACATAGTGGGGTTTCTTAGCCCCCTATGTGATAGCAATAAAGTTAAGTGGAAAAAAAATGTAAGTTTCCAAATTGTTTTTTAAAGTTACACATAAAAAAGAATAAAAAAAACACAATTTATGTTTTTTTTTAAGGCCCGGTGCACATACCTGCGAAAACAACGATTGCGCCCATTACGCTGCACATGTTACATATTGCCGCGAACGTCGCAGTGAGAGCAATAATTTTAGGGCCATCAATCACTGATAACACTAAACCGATGAGCGGTAAAAGCTTTCAAAGCGTTGCCTATTGTCAATTTTGGGTATGGTAGTTTTCTGCGATTTCGCGGGTGCGCGTAATTTTTAAGCTTGACATGTTTGACGTCCATTTACCCGACATGACCCTGTCTTTTATATTTTACCAGAAAATTGGGTAATAATAATTGTTTCCTAACATAATGGGGGAAAAAATATTTTTTCCAAAATGTTCAGTAATTTTTCCTAAATATAGTAAAAAATAGAAACCCCAGTGGTGATTAAATACCACCAAATGAAAGCTCTATCTGTCCCCCAAAAATTTTATAAAATTAATTTCAGTACAGCGTTGCATGACGGAATAAATGTCAGTCAAAATACAGCAGCGCTGAATACTGAAAAATGGCCTCGCCATGAAGGGGGTGCAAACACCTGGTCTTCAAGCGGTTAAAATAGCATCATCACATTTGCAGCAAGATCTTTTAACTTACTGACCACTGCACACTTCCAAACAGGTAAAATCACAGACTTCGCTTTAGTTCAGAAGCATTGCACAGTGTTCTGTACAGTGGCAGACCATGCTGCAGATGTGAATACCCAGTTACAGTTATCAAGAGAGAAGTGAAGCTTAGAAGACATACATTAGAAGGCATGCATCTTTTTTTTTTTTTTATCAAGGCCGTTGTCTGATATTTGCCACTGCCAATTGTCCACACCGCACTTATTTGTAGAACCTGTACCTTTTCTATTAACTCCTGGTTTCGTTTTATGAAAAGTTGTTTTTCTTCCACCCAATGGGAATCCTGTAAACAACAGAATTAATAACATGGTCACATTGAACATTTTACCCAAATATTTAAATGTAAAATAAAAATGACGCATTTTATTAGTGAACCAGTACTGACCTGCCCCTTCTGAGCCAAAGCCTTTTCTAAGTCTTCAATTTTGGATTTGTGATGAAAAGCATCTGTGTGCATCTGTTCCTGTACCTGTAAAATATTGTGAAAAAGACTTATTTAAAAAGACATCATCCATCTCTGTCTAATTAAACTTCCGCTCCCTGCAGGTGAAAGCAGATATAAGGAAATTGCATTAATGGGAAGTCTATACTTGGTACATGTTATTTGCTCTCCTCTGAGATTCTTGGGATCCTTCCATCACACCCTGACTAACCTCATTAGTGTTCAGCCTTAAAGAGACCCTGTCATCAAATTTTAAAAAAATGGCAAGCAAAAGCACAGAAAAATCAATTCGTTTCAAAGTCCGCCTTTTTAAAGAAAATATTAAATTCACATTTCATAAAAGAAAAAAATGTGCATGTATTATATTTTTGAATATGAGCAAGTAAAGCATTGCAGTGGCGATTAGTGGATGGCTGATGGCGGGTGCAATGTTCCTGCAGGTTCTCCCTCCTGTCCCTGTCCAAACCTTGGCATGGACATTCAGTAATATGGATGGGAGGAAGAATGAATGGACTACAAGTGTGGTGACATCACTGCATTTGTATTCCGTAGTGAACTACAAGTCCCCCTGCTGCAGTGGGACTTGTATGTTCTCTACTAACAGATCCTGTTTGCTCATTTTTTCCCATTCCATAAATGATTTTTTTACTCACTTACAATGTGCCTTTGAACTTATTAGGGAATTTTAGTACTCCAGTAGAGTCAATTCTCTAGCACAGCCTCCTTGTCATAGACCTTTCCTCTTCTTTAAGTGTCTAATCACTGTCTATGCTGGACCATCTCTTCTGCCTCTTCCTTCACCTCCCTACATAAAGATTTTTGTAGCAACCAAAGTATGGAGGAGGAGCGAAGGGGAACACTACTTAAATGAGAGCTCTGAGTCTGCTAGTGCTGTTGACATCACATCCAAAATGGCGGCACCCAGCAGACGTCTCAGGCCTTTTGGATGTCTACACAAGAGAGGCTTTTTCAGGTATATATTATAAAATACAATAAATACACATATAATCCTATGAGAGTTTGTGGGAGCAAGGGATTATCTGCTGAAAGTCCCCCTACCCTCCTTTCCTCAATTGGACAGTGAAAGCAGCATTTCAAATGCATCTCCATAGATGTTAATTACTGATTGTTAAAAAAAAAGTAGAGCGACATTAACAAATCAATGAAAATAAGTGAAGCCAATTTTCAGGCTTTAAAGCTGGAAGCTAGGATAAGCAAATACTGGCTAAATACAAGAGGCACGTGTATTCTTACTTGAATCTTGGCGTGCTCTGTGTATTTCTTCCAGATCTCTGCATAATCCAGTGTAAAACCATTGCCTCAGTGCAGGAGCTTCCTGTAAGAAAGACCAGTCACTGCTGCTCTCTTCTAGCGCAGGGTGACTGGTCTTGTATCTGCCCCCCTGTAGTTTTCTGCAGGCAGCCTGCTCTAGGTGGGTCTGCTGGGTCTTTCCCACAGCTCTGCTCTCTGTATAGGTTATGTACAGCACAGTGATGATGTCTGTATTCATTTTACAATGTAATATATGGATTTGCAAAGGCATCTGATGCACACAAAGTGGGTTTATATACTTTGTGACTATTGAGGAATATATTTAAATTAAAGTTTCTGTGTGTGTGTGAGTTCGACTTTAAGTGATATTGCAGCTTGATAAATCAGGGTTAATGACTTCTACAATGCTTCCAGTTTAAATCCCATGTAATAACTCACAACCTATATACAAAACAATATAATCAATGTAGTTACCTTGGCCTCCCGCTCTGCATCCATGATACTGCCGGTATGTTCCTGAAGTAAAGCATAAGCCCTCTGCAGTGCCTGGTACTCCTTGGTTAACTGCCGGAATCTCAACTCTGATTCTTCTGCTGCTAAACTCTTTATTTAACAAAAATTGGTCGTTAGTGATCCTATGCATATTTACATATGTTTATACAGGCTACAGTGACACTTTTAGAAGTTATTTATGTGCTAAATAGCTATGCCAATATGAATTCACCATACAAGCAGTGTAGAAATATAAGACCATTATTGTGCATGCCATAGATTGTGTTCCAGCACATAAAGGGTAAACATGGATGCTCAATTTTAGACACTAAGCTGGCATACAAGTGGATCCTTTCTCTTTGCTGGTAACTTGATGTTAAATCAGTTGTGGCAATATGGGACTATCATATAGCTGTGGCAGCTAGTCAAAGGAATAACTGGACTGTGAAGGTCACCAGAAGCCTAGAAATTCCTTATATTATGTACAGTATATAACTATTGGGTACACTCTCTAAATAGACAGTGCATACACCGTATGTATTTCCCCAATACAGATGCATTCTGAACATACATACATATAAATGCACACATTCTTAACTTTTATAAATATGTAAAAATATAAGTCAGGGTAAGTTTTTTAGTTTTTACTTTTTATTTTAGTATGATAAATGGAATGTATAAATGTTGTGACTCCACTACCAAGGACAGTATGCAAAGGTCTATTTTAGGAAAAGGTATTTAAATTGTTTATCAATCATAGTTCCTAGCATTTAAAATAAATTATATGCAGTGTTTATAGTAAAACTGTTCAGTTGTTCTGATTCCACGTGACTGTTCCTGTAGCAACCTGATGTGCTAAAAGAATGGTTTAGGATACCTGGCACTTCTGTATATGAGGCTATGCATGTTACTTATATTGTGAATAAGTTAAACAGACACCCTCCATAGGGACCGGTCAGTCTGATAGCTTGTGCTCAGATAAATTCAGGATTAACAATCTCCAGGGCAAAATTCTGGGAGCTAAATAGCAGTTTATACCAAGAATTAGATAATACTTTTAACTCAAGGGAACGTGTGAGCTAAACATGGCGTGTAATTTAGAAAAAAGTAAAGAAAGCTACGTAAAAGATGTGAAAAAACATAATGCGATTGGCATTTGTCCTAATCATTTACTGCCTTTGTTCTAAAGTTAATACTGCATACAACATTCATAACCAGCATTAATGGCAGGGTCTACTAACACCACATGATGTCTATAATTTATGGAGGTATATAAGAACATTTACTAATATACTGTATAATTACACTTTAAAAAAATATGGTGTGCCGAATCCAATCTTAAAGTGACACTAAAATCAGGAGCTAAATCTTAAAAATGCATTCAAGTATTAACAAAGATGTATCTTATTTGTGTATCACTCAGCAGTAAATCCTAAAATCATCTCTGAATTGGTGCTGACACTGTCCTTCCTTCTGGAGGGTGGCTACTTTTGTTCCCCTTGTTCCCTGTGTGTGTGGTAAAGTAGCCACTGCTCCAAGCTCGCTCCTGTGATGGACTACAATCTCAATACAGATTAGTAAACTTGTATGGAGATTGTAGTCTATCACGGGAATGAGCTTGGAACTGTGATTACTTTACAACACACACAGGGACCATGGAGAACAAAAGTAGCCACCTTCCAGAAGGAAGGACAATGTCAGCACATAATCAGAGATATCTAAAGCTGAGTGATGACCAAATAAGATAAATTTTTGGTAGGGCACTTGCATGCATTTTTTAAGATTTAATTCCTGAGTTTAGTGTCACTTTAAATATGCTTAACGGTAATAAAAATGATAATAGGATCTAGACTTGAATGTAAATGATATGAAATTCTTCCAAGGTACCTCATCCAAGTCATCATCAGGCGTGGCTGGAGTTCTGTCTGTTCGATAGGAAGCAACCGAGGAAGTTTCTGAATCCATGGACTCATCATCATAACCAAACACAGTGTCCACTAGGTGTCTCTGTAACAATCACAGTGAATTACACTTACAGCAATACTTGTATTAGAACGGAAGGGCATCACAACTTTTGTTGTGATCAAATTATAGAAAAAAAAAGGGAATCTGTTCTTTATCATGCCACAAAATAGTGGAACACAATATCTGTGTTATCTTAAGATTAGGAGTTTTTGCCTCCTTGCAATAACCCCATCAGTGTGTAGAGAATTGTTCAGAATCCTGCAGCTAGTCATATATGTCAGTGTTTAATATTTAGAAAAGCAGTGGTCACATTATGTGAGGCTTATTATATTCTACACTGCCAATACAGTATAATAAGTGCAGAATGGACAGCTGCCCAGGTCCTTTGCTTCAGGGGGGCCCACAGGAATACTGAAATAGTTTTGCACTTCAGCACTTTATATAGTCTTTAGATTTTTTCTTAAAGGTGATCAGCAATGGCAGCCTTTGTATTGCTCTCAATAAAGGTTTACTTTAATATTATGAAATGTAGTATGCCATACAGAATACATATGGACACCGCTTATACCAGGAAGCAGTTTCCATATTATCTGCCACCATCATTTGCAGTACATATCCAGTTATACTTAGTCACATTTAACTGCACTTGTTCTTTAATGATACAGACAGCTTAGTCAGGCCACTTCTCCCGTTCTAGTGAATCTCAGGAACATACCCCAGCATTTATGACCACACTGGTAACACATCATATCAGTAATTTGCAAAGAGCATGCTGCTGCATAAGATTCAATTTAAAATTCTAACACTGCATTCCAAATGCTGCACAAATGTTTTACAAACCCATGGCAGACACCAGTCCTAAATATCTGTGTGCACTGACCCTTCTCTATAATCCAATTATATTGGAAGGGGGATATGGATTGCAAACAGCCAAGGGCACACAGTACAATTAATTCACAGATGCTGGTGTGGAGAGTTTTTTGCCTCCTTTGAATGAAATCACAATTGTATTGAGAATTATTAGAAATTTTGCAACTAGTAAAATATGCATGTGTCTTATCAGTACAACAGTAGTAACACTATATGAGGCTAATTTACTATGGCTATGGACCCATAACAGCAACTGTGTTCAGTCCAGTACAGAGTAGGCTGATATATTGTATGTTAAAGTGTATTTCCACTTTGCAGTCAAATTCAAGTCACCCCTATGATATATGTGTTATTTATTCCCATTCAGAAAGCATACCTAAAATAATGTTAAAAATATTTCTTACCTTTCTAGCTGCTTGTTTGAAGCAGGATTATACATAGGACACTACAGGCAACTTCTAGTGATTAGGATAGATGGGAGTGTGAAGATTAGGAACAGACTAGGGGACAGTTAAAATACAATGCCTTGAGGTCTTTAACCCATTGTTAGGACAGACAGTTCTGCTCATCTAATTTTACAAGTGATAATGAAATCTTGCAGCACAGTACAGACAGGGTTAATTATAACCCCTCAGACGGTGAGATCTAAGCAGGGTTTTTCAGCTCTGGAGCATCTAAAAAAGGTAAGTTGCAGTTTGTAATTATACAATGTAAATGGGAACATGTAATAAATATAAAGTAGGAGTTATCCCAATTTGGCTGCACAAGTGGAAATGCAATTTAAGCCATTCAACCCAATAAACCTTTTGTGCCATGAGTGTGGGAATCACTTGGCAATCCTCAGGAATGCATGCAGAGTTCTTTATTGCAATGCACATCTTTATTATCTAAGGCACATACCTTTATAGGCTTGGAGCTTCTTTTATGCTTTTTTCGTCTAATTAGTTTTTCTCTATCCTAGAAGATAAATATAAATGTTTTGACCTGCTGAAAAAAAAATTGTGCACTGACACAAAACATGAATAGAAAGCATTTTTAACTTTAATATAATATTTACAATTACAGTTAGTACAGATGGACTGTTAGGATACACATTATTGCTTATTGCTTTGGGTTTGGTGCGGACTCTAAATGCCTGTGTATATTGGCATACTACTATGCCATAACCGAAACACTTTTTAAAGCAAATGCTGGTGCAAACACCAGTATAATAAAATAATCCTCTTTATATGCCCTGAGATGTACTCATAGACATTAGATAATCGCAATTCAATCAGAACTGAGACTGGTACCTATGGCTGAACATGGAAAGAAACCAAGACTGACCATGATGGATTTCTGTGCCAACAGAAACCGACCCAAGAAACCTTGCTGAGTACACGGAGACATCCTGTGCATCTGGGTATGCACACGCTTTGCACCTGATATCAAGGCATGTTTAAATAATAGGACAAAGGGGGCATTTGCTCCAGTCCATGCCCTCTAGGACAGGAGACCACCAAAGGGCTTGAAGTTATGGAGCTCATTTTCTATAGCTGTACCCTTAATAACTAAACTCCCTTAAAAAGGGATATCTCTTCTTTCTATTCATTAAAGGGATATGATCTTAAAAACCCTTGCACACATTAAAGATACAGGCAATATAAGGTATATTATTAAATAAACAAAACCAATGGTAAGATTTTTTATGGATTTTCAAAGACCTGTGATTTTCCAGAAAGTTACATATGTTGACAGTTTGTGTCTATATTGCCATCCTTTCACTGCTAATTATATATGATTGTTGACTAATCCTAAACATTTCAATCAAATGGGGTAGCGATCAGCATGTCTGGTAGCACACAGCTCCCTCCTCAAATTTAGGGGGTTATTTACTAAGCTGCTGAAGGCAGCCAAGTGAATAACCGAGCCGAAGTGAAGGGAGCCGAAGCATGTTCTGCTATTCATTTCAGCACTGTACAGCTATTTTCAGCCATACATCGGCTGGATTTGGCTCCCTTCACTTCCCTTTGGTTCAGCCGAACAGCCTCAGCAAGTTCGAGTGAACCAAAGGGAAGAACCCGTTCACCACCATCTGGATTTGCTGAGGTGAACGTTTGGAAAGTCACTCGCTGTTGTTAACCCCTATTCTCATAGGGGCCGAACAGCAGAGAGTGAATAGCTGAATACAGCCGTACAGCATTTGGCTCGGTTCTACTGTTTGCTACCTCTGAGGTAGCTGCTTTTCCAGGGGGGATTTGCCAATGGGGGCAAGGGCCTCTTTCCCACAACCCTGGTTCTCGGGATCTGCGGGCAGGTGGGCTCATCTGCATCTGGGTACCCTCTTTAATAAAGGGGGCACCCAGATGCCAAAGTGAATGACTAAGAGGTAGTTTTAGTTGCTTTTTTTTTTTTCTAAACTCTGGGGTCTCTCCTAACATTCCTACCAGAACTAAAGGGTCTGGTATGAATTGGGAGGGGGACCCCAAGCTGTTTTTTTTCCTTTACATTGTCAGTTTTTTTTATTCTATTTTTTTATCATTTCTGCTTCCGCAGACCGTTCTCCCTGCTTTGAATGTGTGTTCGGCTCAGCCAAAACTGAACGCTTATTTTTCGGCTTGGCTGAGTGCTTCAGCTGCTGTGTGGGCTGTTGTGAATAGCCTATACAGCAGCCCTTCGGTTGGGCTGAACAGAAGGCTTCCAGCAGCCAAAGCGAGCCGAAGGATTAGCCGAAGTCTTGGCTTAATCCTTCGCCTTCTTTGTGAATAACCTCTTTAATGTTGTTCTCAAGCCATCTTAAAGGAAACCTATGCTTTATCCATTTAGGGCAAAGCAACAGGTAAATTTAAATAGCAGCCCCACCAGCAACACATACTCACCATCCCTTTGCTAGCCCGCCACTCCATTAGGCTGCTGACAGTGAATATCTGGTACTTATAAGTGGGGCACATGTGACTCCCTAATTTCTTTCCCATGCCACAGGGCTGGTGCTAAGTGACAGTCCATTCTGGGACCCAGCGCTACCACATGGAGTGGGAGGAAATCCTCAGACCTGTGTATCTCCTACCTGTGACTTGGAGCTTACACATAGGCCATCTTTTTTCTCTCTCAGTGACCAAGCACCAGGGAATGGAAAGGAAGCTGAGTATACATAGATGGTGGGATCAGCATTAAAATGAACCTGCTGCTTTACCTTACACGGGCAAAACAAATGTTTACTTTAAAATAATAAATCAATCATACATGGTACACATGCACATTTGTTTGCATTTGAAAATGGTATTCTGATAATATCTGGCATAATTATATATGTGTTATGAGATTGTATGATATTCTCTGTAGCAGAAGTTGTTTATATATACCAGTAATCATTACAAATAAATTTGTTAAAATTCTGACAAGAGCCTAAGGAAAATCATGATTCTGTTCAAACAACATTTCTAAATAGGCCTAGGAAGACAAGCAAAGGGTCCCTTATCTTCCCATGCATCTATCCCAAGTGTATTTACTAATCCATCTACTTGTGGGTCTTGAGAAAAAGATAAGCCTAGGGGCAGATCACCCCTGCCCCTTCATTTACATGAACTTTTGTTGTCGAACATCAAATTAAACCACTGATGTAAAGTGGGCACAAACTCAGAATCTCCCTGCAGGTACACAGAAGCACTGTGTGAATATCGCCAGTAGCTGCAGGCTCTGCTAATTTAAACATGGATCAAAAGATTAATATGCAAAGAAAGATTTAAAAAGAAAGCCAGTCACTGGGGATTCTTCCCACTGCATAACTTACCAGTAATGTTTCAATAATCATAAGCATAATAACTCCATAATATCAATTCAGATTCAGACAGTGTTGCAGAAAATGAAAATAAAACATCACATTATTTTGCATGCCTGAGGGGTCTGGAATGAACAGGTTTTATGGTACTTGATATGTGTGGATCAGGGTGAGCTGCCATCTTAAAAGCAGATTGGATAAGTTGGAAAAATGAATTGATGCCTCATTGTACTCCATCATTATGGTCAGAGAAGCAATTTTCCTTGTGGCCCATTTATATCATACGATGCGCCCCAACAGCGGGGACTCAAAAAGGCTGACTTTTCTCATGAATGGCATGGGTTGGTATTATAGCAGCAATCTTGGCATTTTAATGGACTAAAATCTATTTTTATCATCAACTGAAGGTCAACAACTAGCCTTTTATTTTAACCATATGTACTTTATATATCAGTATAGTTTTCTGTACATGTATTGGTACAATGTATCTTTTATTATCATTTTTATTTTAGTAAGATTCACAGTATATGTGGCTGATCTGAAGACTGAAAATGATAGTGACAGGAGCTTGGGACATACCATTTGTCAACAAGGTGGGTTCATAATGCTTACTTTGGATGAATGCGGTGCAGTCTTTTAAGTTTGATCAAAAAAAAATTCAGATGATCTTGGGAGCCGCCCCACTTTATCCAAAGGCAGCATTGTTAACAGTTCCTGTCTCTGATTCTAGGCAGAACCTTATGTATCAGCAGCATTTCAAAACATCGGCTCAGACTGACTGTCCAAACTTGGTTGTACAGTGTGAACCCCCCACATACACAGTAGATGTGAGTGCAGCTTAAACTGAGGACAGTAATATCCTCCAAATACTATGCATGTGGGCAGTTTGCATAGCAATGAGATAACACAGTAGATAACTCCGGAAGTGTTCATAGAACACAGGACAGCCCTAAAATTCTGACAAGATCAACAGGTTTTTTTGTACTCATTAAACAGATATAGGAAAATACTTCCAATAATTTATTTAACATACCAAAAGATAACAAATAAGAAAAGTTCATTGTGAGAGTTCACATATACATTAATTACATTATTACACAATGCCCCACTGCAGTCTAACGTGTAATTTTTCCTTTTTAAAAATTTAAGTAAATTTGTCTTTAAATATGTGTAAACAATATATTACTACATAAGACATTCAGTATGACTTGCACCATACTCTATTAAGGGTCATAAAGATCAATTCAATAAAATATATGTAACATTATGATTGTGTACAATCCTACCCTTGTTAAATCATCAATAATGTTCTGTTGCTCTACCACTTGTAACTTCAAGAATTCAATTTCTTGCTCCTCTCCAGCTTGGTCAAGGTCATTCAAGGATCTTAACTTCTTCAGAGGAGGATGAGATGTGATTTTCTCTTTCTGAATTAAAGGAAAAAACACATACATTTTTACATTTTCATGTATAGCTTTTAATCTCAATTTATCCTAGACCATGATGAAAGGCACCCTCAAAAAAACAAGCCTTTTGCCTTGAAATCCACATAGGGAACTTAGCTTTAGATGCCACACTACTTGCAAAGTACAACCTGTTTCAAGTAGCTATGTGTTCTGGGAAACATCAGCAAGCTTTATCTGATTTCATCCATTGATCTGCTCTGTCTTGTTCATGCGGTATGGACTCGGAGGGAATGTCAAACAGATGAAATCCTCCCCTGGAACACGCCAAATCTTAGCTGACTCTCCTCTGCTCTCCTGAAACTGTCCACCCCACAGTTTGCCCAGCATTAGTCAGTATATCCAGCTACCCTAGGGTCTCTGATACTTCTTTTCCAGCTCTTCCCTACAGCTCCCAATCCCATGCTCTACAGTTCTGGGTCCTCTCAATAGTCTACATGGCCCTACAACTGTTGGTTTGCAGGATTGGTGCAGGATGGGCATCCCATAATTTTTTAATGGATCAATGAATATCAACACATTAAACAATGCACCTGACCCTTCAGCCCACCATAATGCACAGATGTGCATAGACAAGCATTGCGGTGCACTGCATTGGCAACAAAATTGGTCAGGTTTGCTTTTTGATGTGTTGAAGTTTGTTAAGAGCACATAGGAAATTATTGGGCTACTCCAACCCAATGTGCATCAGCACACCATATTACGGGCATTACTATGCACAGAACATTGTGAATAAGCCATAAAACTTGAATTAAAGTTAATGTATAGCCAACACTTTAATTTAATTTTGTATAGCGTAGGACATGATTAGAATCCTTGTTAGAAGGATTAGATTCCTGTCAGTTTTTTTTTATTTCCATTTCCCCACTGGGTAGATTCAGTGAGTCACCAAAATAAAAACTGTTGGGAAATCCAAAATTTTAAAGTTGTCACCAACACAAGAGGTAAAGGATAATTTTTCCAATGAGGACAGTTTCAGTGGCAACTAAGAGGAGACGTCCCTCATTTTGAAGACATTTCCTCTCACTTTCCCTTGCTTCTCTGAAAAATAAAAGGAACCATATAGGCTGGCAAATGTGCAAAAAATGTAAATACACTTTTTTTTAATGAATACATATTATTATGATTACTATTATTATTATTTGCTGTAATTGAATCTTAAAATTGTGGCATTAAAAAGATGGCACTGCATATATCACTGCTGCTTTTAATTTTCCAATGAAGTCTCCAGCCTGCTTGTGGTCATGTCATAGCTGACATACATGGCTATTCACAAAAGGGTCCTAGAGTGTTCACTTCTCCTGCCTTCTCCAAACTATTCACCCTTTTGTGAATAGCCCTGATAGTGGTTGCATGATCAGGAAAAACTCTGTTCCAGTTATTTATTCCCAGTTATTTATTTTCAGATATCAGAATCACTAGCCGTGCTAGTGTCGGCTGCTAGTTCATACACAAGGGACCTTTAAAATGTATACCCAGCATGGGCCATCATGGTGGGGAACGTTTACATACAGATTTTGTGTGGCAATTGGCTCTTCAAGCAAAATATTTGTTTTCTTGTTCTGTATAGCAGGGTGTGAACCCCTGTAAAGTTTATTTAGCTGTCTGTATCCAATGGGGAAGATTTTCACTGAAATCCTGGCTCAGTGACCACATCGAGAAAGAAATTATAACACGTTCTCATTCTAATAAAAGTGGGATCATTACTGTTTGTGTCACTGTATGAGAGATTCTATTTCCTGTTCCAGATACTACACAGGAAATAAGAAAAAATCTCCCTAATTAGGAACCTGAACAGCTGATAATGGTTATCCATAGTTCAATGAGTAGGCAAGTGGCACAGGTAGCTGCAATATGACATTGTGGTGTCGCTATTTTGGTGGTACATACCTGAAATTTGGCAGAGGTATGTACAGTAAATAACAAGACTGGCTGAGTAGAATTAATATTTTGTTAGATAATAGTCCCCAAAATGTATAAATATGTATTTTGCTGTCTGGACAGGTTTGCAACAGGGATGTAAATAATGTAATCTGAACTCTACTAACCTAAAACTACATACTGCCACATGCCAGACTTTTAAGGGCTCTCTGACATTAGTAACCTTCAGTTCCCTTGTATCCTCTCTGACCATTTTCAGCTGAGTAACATGTGACTAAAGCCTTGAATGTCAGCCAAATGCCACTTTACAAGGCTGCTATATCGGACAGCTTTGAACAATATACTTCTCTAATAGCGGTTAGACTGAATAGACTTCTTGACTTCAGCACAGTTGCAATCTTCTCTAGAAACCATTAGTGACTCACTGAATTCAAATACTTACTGGAATTTCTCTTTGTAGACACAATACACAGGGGGGGTTATCAGAACTGGAGCAGACAAAATCTGGAGCAGCTGTGCATATGCAACCAATCAGTATATCTCTTTCATTTTCAAATCTTAACTGAAGAAACTGAAGAGATAAGCTGATTGGTTGCCTTAGGCAACTGCTCCAGATCTTGTCTGCTCCAGTTTTGATAAATTCCCCAGTTTTGTTCTTGCATTTGCACTACATCAGTAATGGAGGGTGTCATACATTTGGTAAACACTAAAACATCAGTGAGTAATTAAACATTGACACATCTTTTATTTATGCCATATTTGATTATAGTTAGCATGTCATGATATCATTGCATTGCCCCTAGTGAATTAAAGCTATATTTTCCCAGCAAGCTAGCAGTAGGTGACAGGTTAACAGAATTATCCATCATTTTCCAGAGATGACATTTTAATAGTGCAACCGTGGTTTTAAATGTCAATGGGCATTGCTGCCCTTACTGAGTATGCTATACATATCCCCTCCCCCAACCATTATAATAAGTTATATTACAAAATGGTTGGGGGCAGGCAGCTGAACTGATGCCTTTTCTCATCTCTTTCATTTTATTGGAACCAACTTGTAGCCACACTGCAGGGAGAGAAACTATGGGGCCTATTCACTAAGCTGCCATAGGCAGCCGAGTGAACGACCAACCTGAAGCGAAGTGAGCCGAACGCTGTTTGCCTATTCACTTCAGGCTGGTACGGCTGATTTCAGCCGTATATTGGCTGAAATAAGCCGTACATCGGGTGGCTTCGGGTCGGCCGAACATGCTCAGCATGTTCGGCCGACCCGAGGTGCAGAAGGAGTTCAACTCAGCCGATCCAACATCTTGATCGGCTAAGCCGAACCTCCGGCAGGCTACTCGCCGCTGTTCAGCCAGCTTCGGCTTTACCTCGGCTTAGTCGAGCCGAAGCATATGCCTTCGGCTCGACTGAGCCGCTCGGCCAACTTCGGGAGCTGTACGGGCTATAGTGAATAACCCGTACAGCAGCCCTTCGGTTCTACTGAACCAAAGGGGCCCTGGGGCCGAAGCTAGCCGAAGGATCAGCCGAAGCTACGGCTAGATCCTTTGGCTGCTTCGTGAATAGACCCCTATACTCTGCTCTCCCACCACCTTCTGATTGGCAAACATGGCTTTCAATCAAAAAGTGGGACCACAAATAGGAAGAAATAATTGGTAAATAAACACTTAGCACACTTAGAAATAACAATTGCTACTATGCACAAAAAAATATATGCATCATAATGCAAGTTGCTTGCAATAGCTTTGCAATAACCTGCATAGTAAATAACTTGTATGTGTAGCGCCCATCACCTTTGGTGAAGTGCTTACTAGCTATTTAGTGATAGCCAGGGCTGTATGCAGCCTGGTTGAATTTTGTAGCAGCCAGCACATGGTTAATCCCAGGTGTCCAACCTTGTCTGTACCCCCTAGGGCGGAGTGAGACTCTGTCACATTATGGGACAGCCAATGGGTGACACTGTGATATGTGTACAGGGCAGCAGCCAGTTACTGGGCTTTTTGTAGCCAGTGATGTCTGCTGACAAAGGATATATATATTGGTGGGAGGCCATGTGCTCGCTCTCTTGCCTGGACCAGCCATGGACTGAGGTTGGGTCCTGTTCAGCCTGCCCCTAGGCTAGGCCGATGCTAATGGGGCAGTTGGAAATCTATCTCTAGACTGACTAGATATGGACCTGTTCATCCAGCGGCTCCTTCGGGGGTGAGCGCTACATATGTATGCAAACCCAAATATTTTTTTTGACAACAAGCGGTTATTTTTTCCAAAGTAAAATAATTTTTTAGTTATAAAATTATTTAAAAAAAAGAAAACCAGAGTGACGTTGTAGTGAACCAGAACTGCCACAATTGTGACATTTGGAGTCCGTGCTGCTCTGAGCATTGTGTTAGTCACTGATTCAGAGCTAGAACTCCCTTATCAGAAAAGCTCACGCTCCCTGCTAATTACAAAGTTCTAGTTGTGACTATGTAGGAGTATAATTGAAAGCAGCAGACAGACCAGCGGTCCTCCTCTGCAGCCTCCTGCCCGGGCATACACTTTACAACTATACTTTATATATTAGTTAAATTGGGATTTAGGAGAGTCAGTTACGGAATTCAGGAATTGGCATTTGAAGAATCTGGATCTCTAATCTACAGAGCATTCTTACTTTTTAGACATATGTGTGTGTGCTGGTATTTAGTTGTATTCTCTTCCCATCAGAGCACAAATGTCAGCCAGTGTCAGGCTGTATTGAGGCTGACCTCTCTCCGGGCCAAGGTCAAGGATAATAACTGACACTGAAATGCTCTTTCGGCTGTTGGAGCAGGAAAACATGTCAATAAACAAGGTCCTGACCGTACCACTGTTGTATGAATGTTTTTGAGCGTCCGCACAGAGCTCAGGTATGTAATAAGATGCCCTTATCTCAGAAAGATAACTCTGTGGTATTATACAAATTCAAGTCTGTAGATTCAAATGATTACAAATGCCCCCTTGTGACTGGTTCTCCTTAAACTACATTTTACAACAGACTTTTGCTCGTCATACTTACCATTTCTGCATTTTCTTTTGAAAGTACTTTCAGCTTCTCCTCCATACGTTGCAAGGATTGCATTAGTTCATCATTTCTTTTAGTGAGGCACTTGTTCTTTTCCAGCAGAGGTTTGCATTGTTTTTCCGCTTCTCTAACTCTCCGCAGCTGAAAACAGACATAATACAATATGATTTCTTAGAAAGGGCTTTTCCCTATACTACCTGATTGTATTCAGATTCAAAGAAACTAGAGTCTACCTTTAGGGCTTGTTCACATGACGTCCTGATTGTGTCCAGACCAGAACCGTGCGCTCCTGCACCCAAAATGCACCCCAATGTATTCCTATGTGTTTTATGGGCTACAGTTATCAGGTGCACAGTCTGTTCCGGTCCAGTTAAAAGTAGAGTCTAGTGGACTTCCTTATCTACTGACTTTTATCTCTTGGGGCTCCAGTACTGAGATCTTAATGCTTTGCCTTCTGGCTATATACTTGCCCTGTTAGAGTTGTTTTCTCTATCTTCAGTTGCATTCACCATAATATAAAATAACGTATTTGTATAGGCAAAACTTTTTTTCACTTTTGAATATAGCAGAGGAGGGTTAAAAAAACACCTGTTCTGTTTATTTTTTTTGCACCAGTGATGCAACACGGGGGGAGTCCATTAACTTGAGCAACCCATTATTCTTCATTACTTAGAATGTTACATAATATATGTTCTAAAACACTTAAACAGATTTTTAGGATGCATTTCTAAAGTCCAGCTACTCTACCCCTGCCAATGCTAAAGACCCCCACACATCCAGCCCCACCCCCACCCCCTCCCATTATTACCCCAATTACTAGCTGTCATTTTAGTAATTGCATTGTATTACACAGCAGGAATGGCTGTCAAAATGCAGCTGTTCCTGTATAAAATGGCACTTGCAGCCTGCAAATGTCATTGTGTTAATACAATGAATCAATGTTTCATTGTATTTGCTATCAAAGGTTATCTGCATATCAATAAAATAGTGAATGCAATCACATAATTTTAATAACCCTTACAAGTTATTTGTTTTTCTTTAAATAAATGTATTTCTATTTAACCCATTATTAACTCTAACTGCTTCCTCCCCTTTTATCCTTACTTATTTGAATTGGTTGCATCCTTCATCGGATGAAAGATAAAATGATATAGACCTTTGAATATTACAAAAGTAGTAAGGAAACTGCTTTACAGAAGAGGCTCATCCATGAAACACATACAACCATAATTCTCCTTCAACCTGAACCGAGACAACCTGATAGATTACACCAGTAAGCTATAAAAAAACAGCGGTATATTACTGCTGACTTAGGCAATTTTTTGTTTGCTGGCTTTCAAGACATATTTCAGAGGTTATCTTTTTTTACACTTCAGTGAATAAATTATTTAGTCACTTAGTCAACACCCAATTCCATTTGTAATTTGAACTGCCTAAAAAAGCTCTTAAAAAGCAGAAATCTTCCAGGATTAAACTGCAACCGATGCAGGGGGTTGACCTTCCAAATGGCCTGTTTGAAATCATTCAATAAATAGAAATGGACAGATTATCATAAGATATATAGCCAGCAGAACATTTGTTGCACCTGCCTTCACTTTCAGCAACAATTAAACAGGGTTGTTCTGAAAAAAAATCATTGTTAGGCTGGTAAAGCATGATAGGTATTCTAGGCATACTAAAACTACCAGGCTCTTTCAATAAGGCAAAAAGTAGTGTGCAATAACAGCATCCAACATTCAGTTATAGTTTTTTTGCTGTGATTGTCCAAAATGGAATCTATGGTTGGACATGGATGACAGCTGTTGCACTGATAAATGCATTAAAACCATACTTTAGCTGAAACGTTTTTTATCTTGTTTTGGAGAAAGGAGGAAAGTATTAGGGTTGCCGTCTGTGATACCTTTGGAATTCTCTCAATCAGAGATACAAGCAGTAAAAAACACATTTTAAAAAAAAGAGTAGGGAAGGGTTAGAACAGCTGCTAAGTTTTCATTGCTATCTTTGCCCCTACTGGAAAGTATTCTCCCTTAACAAGTCCCCGAACTGATATTGTTTAGTTCTTTAACAGGAAAAACGCGTCAATCCTTACAATGAGCACTAGTGCATGCAGGGACCAGCAGCTCATTGAGTTACTGCTGTTGATGGGTCCTTCGGGGTCCAAGGCAGACCCTCAAAAGCAGATTAGATGGTGACCGTCCTGTGATCACATCGAGAGCTGATAGCTGTGATCGCAGAGCCGTGACAGTCACAGAGCCGGCAGCTGTTCACTGTGTTTTGTAAGCCGGCTGTATATTACAAAAGTGATACAAAGTATCTCTGAGGAAAATACTGTATTCTCCTCAGAAATACTAAGTATCAAAGCCACTCTAAATAAAAATAAAAAAATCCCTTAGTGCCCCCTAGTTTAAAAAGAATTTTAAAGGAAAAAAAATAGTTTTTAATATGTAAAAAAGTTTTAAAAAGTCAAAAAAATAAAAAAAAAAATGTTTATTCAAAAAATTATAAGAAAATATAGTGCCGAGGAAGCTATTAATGATAGACAAAAACATACCACATTCTAACATTGTTCCACAATGAAGTTGTATTTAACTCACTCTACTTGATGGCCTATAACTCCCAAAATAAATTGAAATCCAAGACATATAATATATACGCTATAAATCAGTAAATAAAATAATTTGTTATGAATTATTTTCTGTTAGCTACACTAATTATGTACACATTATTATTGACAAAGCTGTAAAAAATGTGTTTTTTGTATTTTTTGTATTTTTTACTAAAAAATAAATAAATTTATATATGCATATGTCACATCAGATTAAAGCCTAATTTTGTCCTTTAAAAAACGGTATATAATATGTGTAGGTGCAATGCATGAGCAAGATGGTAATTATGGCTAAACAAACACAGCAAAAATTGCAAAATTGCTCCGGTCCCCAGAAGCTAAACAATTTTCTGAAGCTGTGTCACTAACGGGCTAACGTCTCTTCTGTTAATATCCTGTGTCTCAGGGTACAATTGGGTGTCACTGGGGCAGTAAAGGAAAATCTCCCTTACAACGCTGGACATTACACCCCAAGCCCATTAATAGTTGCAGACAGAGTAGTTAAGGGTTAAACACTCTATCAGGTTTTTATTGCTGTGTCCCTACTGGGCAGCATTTCTTTGCCCAATAGGGACTTTCACTCCTGGTAGTGTCCGTGTGTCAGGGTACAAAAGGGTAAAACTGTGACAGGAAGTAAGAGAATCTCCCTTAGAGCTGGGCATTAACATTTTAATTCAGTATTAGCTGTGAACAAAGTAGGGAAGGGTTAGAATCTCTATCAGGTTTTCATTTGTAGTTTGTGTCCCCATTCAAAAATATGTTCCCTCACTCCTTGTTGGGGCAGGAAGTGATGTGATATCTTTTGCAATGGAGACAAATAGAAAAGGGTTAGAACCTCTGTAAGGGTTATTATTACTGCCTGTGCCTTTCAGTTTCAGTAACAACTGCTCTTCTAATTGCTTGTGTTGCTTTCACTGGGAAGAGGAATGAAGTGAAATCTTCCCAACAGGAAACCGACAGCAATACAATCTTGCCAGTATTAACTATTCCCAAGTCTATCCAAAGCTAAAAATGTTTTGGCTATTGTTAAGCTCCAGGAAAATACTGTTACCAGGAAAGAGCTGGTTTTACAACTCCTTCCGGGTTTTCTGGATTATAGTTGGGATCCTGGAGCCGGGAGATTTCTAAGAGAACTGGGAGGGAAGAAATCTCCATTCGTGGGTGCAGGCTTTAGTGGTGACCAGCACCAAATGATGGTACACCTGTGCACAGCCCTTATGAGGAGGATGCTGGGTCAGGTTCAAGGCTCCACCTGGGAGACAGGAAAGCTCCACCCAGGAGTCAGAGTGGAGTCCAGTCTGCAGGTGAGCACACGACTGAGGCTGTCTGGAGGAACAGACAGTGGTCTGAGGTCTGAGGCCGGAGCTGCAAATGTAAAGCCAGGAGGCTGGATGGGCATGTGCTGCCAAGAAATGCTAAAGAACCCCTGCAAGGGTGATTGCTTTGTTTTGTTAACTTTCGTTTAATAAAGGTGGGCAGGGAAGCCCTTAAATGAAGATTTAAGCGATTGGATGCGTCCTTAATGTATTATCATTTGGAGCGAACCCCCACAATATATATACTTATATACTGTAGGTACATGTCTATCAATACAAATAATAAATTAGTTCAATTGAAATTAGAACTATTACCAATTCATTTCTCTCATCCACAAGCAGCGCATTTCTATCCTCCAGTTTGCGGATTGTGGCATTTAATTCTGCCATCCTTCTCTGATTTCTTCGTAAGTCCTGGAAAGCAAAGCATTTTAGGTTTATCAGTTTACAAAAATAACAAAATTGGTAAGTTATGGCAATTTACTTATCTGGTGTTTGTCTATTACATATGGGTGAAACTGTTTTCTAATGGAAGACCAGGCGGGTGAGCCCATTGACGGGGCAGGTTTGAGTTTAGTTTAGTTTGAATATAGGGCATCATTACACTAACACAAAGGTATTATATGTATTCATTATAAAATTATAGCTGTGCTGTTTTTGGCTAACCCACGGTGCTCTGACAAGGATAGATAGATAGATAGATAGATAGATAGATAGATAGATAGATAGATACTCCATTTCAAAAAAGCAATTATGCAAATGTTTAATAATATGCACCATCCATATATTAATAAACGCTCTGTGAAATAAAATTATTACATTTATTGTAAATTTAAATTTAGGATTAAATAAAAATTCACCTTTTAAATATGTTCATTTATATTTTGAAACCACAGTAATCAAAGGGCCCACATGGTGTTTTTACTAAGACTACATGCAATAAAAAATATATCAGGATGGATGGATGGACATCTAATGTTCATATAAAGAAATGTATACAGTATTGTTACATTTCAATTTTAAACTACATTAAAGGGTCTTCCCCTTTCTGCACTTCCATGCTTATTTACTATTTTGAGAAACTGCAGTACCACCTGAATTCTGCAGGGGACATCTCTGACTGAATTCCTGCTCTTAAACTGGAAATACTCATAAATTACAAAGGGCCCCTTTACAACTATGTGATGCGTTAGCATACAGTCATGCACCTTGTGTCCACTGGTGCGCTGCAGTGCCATTCATTTTGAATGCACCTCCACAACACGCCGTTCATAACATAATGAGCAGTGATGAAACGTACTGGGGAAGATAGGTCTCACTGAAATGAACAGGGGAATTCCATGTAGACTAAACATTCCTTTACACCTTGCTGTTATTCATTTACCATTGTATTTTACCCTGTCAAAAAAATAATGTATCTTACCGGACTTCCACAGTGCTCGGATCCATCTCCTGCCCTTCCTGGGATTTCGCGCTTGGGACTTCCTACGTTACACTCAGCTTCTTTCACTAGAAATAACTGATCATCCAAGGCTTCCTTCAGTAACTGAAGTTTTTGCAGGGAGCTGGTTTGTGTCTCCAGCTCTTTTTCTAGAGAGAAAACTATCCTATCTTTTGCTTTAATTTCATCCATCTGAGAGAGAAACCAAGAGAAATAATTTACCATCATTATTTACTAGTAAATGGAATGAAAAAAATAGGTGCAGTAGAAATACAGGTATTTTATAACTACAATCTCATGTGAACTTTACATTTTTCCTTAAGTTTGAGACACATACTATTGGTGTTTCAAAAAATGAAGTCTAATGTTATTAGCGCACACCTGGTGAGGGAGGTGTGACAAGGCTGGTGTGGGGCTCTTAAAAGTATTAGACCGAGGTGTCTAATTTGTGTGGTGAAGAACATAGACAAAAAGAGAGGAGCGCCACAACCTAGAGTAAGGGTGTGTGCGGTGGTGTAAAAGGATGCACTTGAGATTGATAGGTGGTGTTTAAGCAGTGTAGGGCACTCACGATTGATGGCATTGGGCTCTGTGTTGTTGGACTCCTGGTTCGGACGCGTGGTCTGGATGTTACAGTGGGGGGATTCACAATGGGAGAAAAATTGTATCGCACACAACCATTGTTCTGCCCATTGTGAATCCCCCCACCGTAATATCCAGACTTCACGACCGAACCAGGAGTGCAACATCACAGAGTCCCATCCCATCAATCGTGAGTGCCCAACACAACTTAAACACCACCTATCCATCTCAGGTGCATCCTTTTACAGCACTGCGCACACCATTACACTAGGTTGTGGCGCTCCTTCTCTCTTTTTATTTTTGTTATTCACTATTGGTGCTTCACATACTTGCTACTGGCAATATAAGGTAGACTTCCTACTATGGAAGCAGATCCAGGAGAGCAATAACCTCATCCATCTGCTTTTATCAGCACCTTGACAATTTTAAATAGAGAAGAACTGGACACTGAATGTCTCCTAGAGAATAATATTAAAGGGATACATATATATACAAGGAAGCAAAAAGGGCTGTGAGTTTGTGGATGAATTCTTGTTGAGATAGTTAGGCCCGGAACAAAATAGGAAAACATTGGGCATAGGGACTACATGACTGGGTTTAAAGTGATGAGAGACATAAAGGGTTAAACAAGAGAAGATGTTGTTTGGGGTGGTACTTACAGGATTGCTGGGGTGGAGACAAGCAGGAGGAGCTTCAAGGGTGGATCGGAGGGTGTGATCTAGCATCAAGCAGCCAGTGAGAGTTGGGGCTCAGGTGAACTTCCCACCCACCCATCCTTACTTGTTCTTTTGATTGGGGATGGAGCAGGTTTGCTGTGTTGTTCTAAGGGCATTGGTGTATATTGTCGTAGCAGCAGGTGGGTTTTTAAGGTCCTTGAAGGTGGATATTTCTGTAAAATGTCAAGTGGGTAGGGCCCTTCTTAGGTACGGCCCCATTCCCCCTCTATTTTACTAGTTTGAATGTTCAGTACAATAGTGGTGAGTGGTGGTATCTGCAAATAATGATGCAATTGTCTCCGAGCCAGTGTTCCTGTGGCTGGAGGCCTATCTATGGGTACACAGATATGGTGCCTTGGTTAAAGTGTCTAATCATTAGAGACTCTGATGACGAGGGTGTGGGCCTGGAAATGTGTCAGACTAGGGTCGTGTTTGCTGATGAACTGGCGTTCTGTATGTTTTTTTACTCTACTTTTATGTGCATTATGAATAAAGTTCACAAGGGAGGGCACTCTTTCTGTCTCTGTTTTAGATACGTGATCAGTAAAGTTTACCCTAACTGATGAGGTGCTGCCACCCTGGAGGAAGATTTCTCGTTTGTGGTCCATAGCAAGGACCCCTGGCGCTGGTGGATGAGTGGTATTTTTAAGTATATACTACATGCAAATATAAAAACTGCACTTTGAAACATGAATATTGTCTGGAGGCATTTGCTAAATTATTGTCAAAAGAATAAGTTAAATACATATATGCTAAGTTATACAGAAATTACTTTAAAACTGAAGGGCATGTGCAAATGAATAACTTGCTTGCACCCAGGTTCTTAAAGGACCAGTTAAAGGACAGTTAGGGCAGCTAACAATGCCTCCACAGCATCTGCTTTTGGGTGGACTAACAATTAATTGAGCTGACTATACATGATAAAAAGCTAAATACTGTAAAAATAAAATGGTGGAATGAAATAGGCAAGAAAGTCCAGTCTCACCAGTCTACGAATGTCCCTTTCGCTTTCCCATTTAATCTTTGCAATTGCCTCCTGGTGGGAATGATGCTCGCTTCTCAAATCCCCAGCCTTGATTTTGTCAGCATGGATTATATTATTGAGAGCTTCATCCACTTGTTTCTTAGCAGATTTCAGCTCCGTGATCTCCTGTAAGAGCTTGAGGCGCTCAGAGTCAAACACTTTTCTGGCCTCCTCCCGTGCCTCTGTGCTCAGAGCTGTCCTTACTTTGTCACTGCTGCCATCACGCAGAGCATTAACAGCAGACTTAAGTCGCAGGATCTCTGTCTCTTTTAATTTGACCATCCGAGACATCTCCTGCTCATGTTGTTTGATTAAGTTCTCCCTTACGGCCTGGAGCTCCTTCATCTTCTCTTCATGCAGCTTGGCTTTCAGTTCAGAAACAGTTGCAGTGTGTTTGTGTTGTTCCTGCTCCTTTATCCGTTTACTCTCTTGATTCTTCTCCCTTTCAAGCCTAGACACCTGAATAACATCCAGGAAAGTCGAATTACAATTTAGACATTGACAAATAAGGGCCCATTCATAGCATCAAGTTAGAAAACTTACATGTTACATAGTTACATAGTATTTGAGGTTGAATAAAGACATAAGTCCATCAAGTCCAATCTATTGTGTGTATGCATTTATGTTTGAGCAGGTGTGTGCGTGTGTATTAGTCCATGTATGATTTTGCTCTTAGGTGTACCTGTACCCCTGTATATTATGGTCTCCGAGGAACTCGTCCAGGAGTTTCTTGAATGATTCCACACTCTTAGCTGAGATCACTTCCTGCGGCAGCGAGTTCCAGACCTTAACCGCTCTGACTGTGAAGAACCCCTTGCGCCCTGTGTGTTGAAATTTTTTTCCCACCAATTTTTGGTTGTGCCCTCTGGTCTATGTTACGGAGCTGACCGTAAACAGTTTGTTAATAATGTTATTTAATATTTAATTTTAACAACCTTGTTTCATAGTTCAGGTCCTCGAACCCCTTAATAAGTTTGGTTGCCCTCCTCTAGACTTTTTCCAGCTCAAGGACATCCTTTCTGAGTATTGGTGACCAAAACTGGACCGCATACTCCAGATGTGGCCAAACCAGTGATCTATAAAGTGGCAAAATTATAGACTTGTCCCTGCAATACATTCCCTTCTTAATGCAAGGCAGGACTCTGCTTGCTTTGTTTACAGCAGCCTGGCACTGCGAGCTGTTCTTCAATCTGCGGTCTATAATGACCCCCAAACCCTTCTGCGTTTCCGACTTCGCTAGTGGCACACCCATAAGTGTATAGTCCATTTGCCTATTTTTAACTCCAAGGTGCATTACCTTAGATTTATCAACATTGAACTTCATCTGCCATACAGTTGCCCACTCCCCGATTTTCTCCAGGTCCTCCTGTAATGTTACAATGTCTGAATCCGTGTCTATTACCCTCCCGAATTTTGTATCATCTGCAAACACTGACACATGGCTATTTACTCCCTCCCCGATATCATTAATAAATAGGTTAAAAAGCATGGGACCCAGCACAGAACCCTGGGGCACGCCACTCATGACTTCAGCCCATTCTGAAAAGGTGCCATCAACTGATACTCTTTGTGCACGTTCTTGTAGCCAGTTTTCTATCCACGTGCACACTAATTCATCTATGCCCATAGACCTTAGCTTGTATAAGAAGCGTTTGTGTGGCACCATATCGAATGCTTTGGAAAAGTCCAGATATACTACGTCCACCGGCCTCCCCCCATCCAGATCTCTACTTATCTCTTCGTAAAAGGTCAGCAGGTTGGTCTGGCAAGAACGATCCTTCCTAAATCAGTTATTATGCCATGATCCCTGACGAATTCCACTAAGTAATCCTTAATAATTCCCTCTAACAGTTTACATACTATGGATGTCAGACTAACTGGTCTATAGTTCCCCGGTTGGCATTTTGACCCTTTTTTGAATATAGGTACCACATTAGCCCTTCGCCAGTCGCTTGGCACTCTACCAGCCATTACGGATTCCTTAAAAATTAGGAAAAATGGTCTCGTTATCTCCTTGTTGAGTTCCTTGAGTACCTTGGGATGTAGATGTGTTTTCTTCAAAGCGCATTATGCGCTTTTAAGCATTGCATTAATATGTAATGCAGCGGTTTTACGTGGATTTTGTGTTAATTTTCTTTCTGCAGGCACATGGAAATATGGACATGCGATTTAAAAAATCCACTAACTAAAACACATATTGCATTTTCAGTAAATTTTAAATTCTTCCTCCTTGCATTGCCACTGACTATAATGTAACATGCGTTTTTAACAAAATGCGCAATAGATGCAGCAGAAACACAACACACTGCCCCTCAACGTAATGCACTGATGTGAGAACTTCATAACTGATATTGGTATAATTAGGTTTCAATTTGTTTTAGCTCCCTGTGATCCTGTATTGTAGCTCACATCAAAGATGATGGTGCAAACGGGCTCTTAACAATAAAAATTAATTTTGGCATAGGAGATAAAGCGTCACAAAGGAACCTACCAATACATTTCATTTAGTGAGTCTCTTCTTGCATTGCAGTTATTATATTTTTTTATTTGTTTGTTTCATTGACCTTTATTTATGTGTCATGAGAGAAATACAGGGGCTGCCAATGCTGGTTTCCTTCTAAAAATGCTTGTCGCCTGGCTGTATTTCGGTGCATACATTGTTTGACCCACATGCTGTGAGTGTCAGAATTCTTTATCTGTACACTTGTTCAAGGTCAGTGTTTAAGAAAGCAGTGAAGCCAATGCATCAGGCAATTAAGATTTTTGCAAAATGAGAGGTCAGCAATGGCAGCCTACACAATTCTCTTACTTTAAAAAAGAATGAATGAATTATATATTTTACTATCTATCATTGGGCTGCCTCTACACAGGCTATCCCCCCTTCAGTCTATCATCCACCTAAGCAACTGCTCAGTGTAGTGTCCTGACTGGGATTTGAACCAGGAACCCTCAATTCTGCAAGGCAGAATTGCTAACTACTAGGCCACTGTGCTAATCCCTCAACTGGCTTCCAATTGCTCACCTCCTGGACCTCTCTAGAGTGTCTCACATCCTCTGGCACTCTCTACCTTAACCTGTCCGTCTATCTCCTACTCTAACTGCCTTTAGACGATCCCTAAAGACTCATCTCTTCAGGGGAGCCTATCCCTCCTCAACCTAACCACTGAACCATCACTTTCTCAAACAAGTCATCCCCACATAGCTACCACTCCTTATAATGTAAAGTGCTGTACAAACTGTTGGTGCTGTATAAATCCTATATAATAATAATAATAATAATAATAATAATAATAAAAAATAACAACAACAAAGCACACTAATTTATTATATCCAGCCAGTAATCAGTAATAGTCTGAAATAAACTCATTGATCATGTTGTCTGACTGTTTTAATGGATTACTGGCATTCTTTGGTCTTTGCAATCCATTATTATAGGTTTACTAACCTAGAACTAGACACAACACCGTTTAAAAAATTTGTCTCATGAAAGTTAGCTGATGGCTTTTGCTGATCTTACACTTGCACAATTTTGTGGCACTTTCCACCACTTTCAACCATCTCTTGATCGTAAAAACAAGCCGCCAGATCAAGCCAACCTGTCACTGCTGGTGGTAGGCTGCCTTGATCCATTAGATCCCATTTGCAATCGAAAGTTGGTTGTAAGAGGTTGACATTGACTGATTTCTTTCCATAACTGTTTGCCATTTGAGACACAAACCTTAGCAAATAGCTGAAGGATGTCACCCTGCACCCAGAAGTAATAATTACAGCAGTTTAAGTATTCATTTATTGAAGAATGCTGTCCCTCATATGCAAGCGCTTTCGGTGCAACGCAGGGTCCCCTTCATCAGGGTAATCTCTGAGCCTGATGAAGGGGACCCTGAATGACCCCGAATGACCCTGAAACTGCTTGCATATGAGGGACAGCATTCTTCAATAAATGAATACTTAAATTATCGCTTCGGTGTGCTGGTGACGTTCTTCAACTATCTGCATGTGGCGGTGCCATCTGCAGTCATTTCGAGCACCCACTGGTATATCCACATGGGAATCCCGGTAAGGTGTGCAGCAAGGATCCTTTTTTTTCTTCTTTTACAAACCTTAGTAAGTCTGCCTTGTCCAGTTATGGCAGCACCAAATTATTGTTGTGACAGGCAGCACCTACTATTTATCTAAAAAGGGAAAGTAGTTATAAGGTACAGCATTGCCTAAAGCCAACTTGAAAGAGGAATTTGGTTGTCATGGTATTGAAGTAAACAGGCCTACACAAAGCCCCACTTATGGCTTTATGTATTTATACAACCCAGTGCATACACATTTTATTACTATATTCGTGAGTAGAAAAACTGAACCGAAACAAGCTTTTATGTGTTTATAATATATTTTAGCAGAAAGGAATTAATATTACATTCAATATAATGCCAGATTTGACCTTCAATCCCAGGACTTAGTGAGTTTTTTTCTTTGACATCTAAAGATCAATCATTGATATTGTGTACTATTGTGTATTACTAAAATATATGAATTTAAAAACACATCTGCTAATATGTTTCTATTGCATCCATTTTGATCACTTGTTAGGCCAGCACTAGGAAAACAATGCAGCCATTTGTAATATTGAGCAGTCAGCCAACTAAGACTGTGCAGTGCTCACCTTTATTAATTCATCTATACCAGAGGGAAAGCTACAGGACCTACATTGCCAGGCTCTGATGCAGTGGTCCTAACAGGGTAATGGGGTATAATACATTATTTGTGGCTTCAAGTATCCAGCAGCTGTTAGAATCCCGAGGACCATCTTAGAGCATCTGACAGTACATCTACCACCTGTAGCCTTGCCTTTTGGTATGTTGTTTCATACCTTGGATTTCTCCTGGTGTAGCTCAATTTGAATATCTGTTAATTTAGTCCTGAGATCTTCATTTGCAGCTTGAAGAGCAAGTATTAGGGCTTCGGGCTTCTCGCCCTTGTTGCGCCCTTTTTTTGCCATTCTTGTTGTAAGTGTCTCTGACTTCACTACTTTGAATAGAAAGCCATCATTGGTGGATGTTGGAACTCCTCTTAGGTTAGGATTCCAGGAAGTACAAAGTTCTGCTCTGGTAGAAGCCCTTTAAGAAAAAGAAGGCATTCAGCAAAAAATTATACAGGCATTGTATAGTGTTCATGGTGATTTCATATATACATTAGTAGAGTTATCTTAAGATTTATTTAAGATTTATTTAACAGTTCAGACAAAAAGGGGTGGTTTAATATTGCTCCTAATAATCAGAAAACACCTTTCAGGAGGTAGAACAGGCAGATTAGTGGAAACTCAAATATGAGCTCAAACGTTGAATTAATTTCACTGTCATAAAAGAAGTCCAATAGTGTTTAAAGCATTTTCAACAGGACTGGATTTATACTTTCTCCTATTCCTCCTAGGCCACCTGTGTTGTGCTGCTCTATAACACAGTTTTCAGGCTAGCTTTAGTATCATTCCAAAAAAGATCAAGGGGTTATTCACTATGGAGCTGAAGGATACAGCGGTAGCTTCGGCTGCTCCTTCGGCTCTCTTCTGCCGCCTCTGTCCTTCGGTTCAGTCAAACCGAGGGGCTGTTGTATGGGCTATTCACAATAGCTCGTACAGCAGGCGAAGGCAGCCGAGCGGCTCAGCTGAGCCGAAGGCATATGTTTCGGCTCGACTGAGCTGAAGTGACAGCCGAAGCGGGGAGAACAGCCTGCCGAATGGCCGGCCACTCTCCCCGCAAATGGCAGCTGGGTGGAGCCAGCGCTGATCTCACGGCTCGCTCCGCCCGGTTGTAATGACAGATCAGCATCCCCAAAATAACCTGGGGACGCTGATCCTGTCATTAAACAATAACAACTGGCCGAGACCTGCTGGAGGACTATGGCACATCCCAGCCAATAGGTAACAGTTTTGCGGAGCTAGCTGTTACCGCTAGCTCTGCCCAATTGTTTCTTTATTTAAATTATCTTTATTTTTTCTTAAGTTTCCTATTTGTTAACATTTTTTTAAATATTTTTTCAACAATTTTTTTCTCCGCATTCATTTCATAGCCGTTTAATAGCCGAGCGCAGCTCAGCGGCATTCGGCTATTCACTTACTGCCGTTAGGCCCCTATGAGAATAGGGGCGAAAGGCAGCTAGCGAGCTGCCGGAGCTTCGGCTCAGCCGATCCAAATGTTGGATCGGCTGAGTCGAAGTCCTTCTGCACTCCGGCTTAGCCGAGCATGCACAGCATGTTCATCTGAGTGAAGTCAGCCGATGTATAGCTGAAATCAGCCGTACTGAGCCAGAGTGAATAGCCGAACGTCTCACTTCACTTCCGCTGGGTTATTCACTCGGCTGCCTTTGGCAGCTTTGTGAATAACATTGCAAATGTTATACCCACACAAAATAGACAGAGGTTGGAGGCAGACATGCTGAAAGAGAGCCTTTGCCCACACTATATCAGTACACCAAGAATCAACGACACAAGGAGCCCAAACTGTATTGGGCGAGCTGAGGCAAGCTGTCTGTTCTGCTGGCAGTTAACTTCTGTGACTCAATACACTGTATACCACTCAACCAACAAAAATGTACAGAGTATGCAGTCTGGAAGCATTTGTTATACACAGGAATTTGTTTTGGATAGTGAACTATGTGATGTGTGGGCGTTTGTGCACTATATTGATGTTTTGATCTGCTATTTAGTCACATATTTGCTTCATCTAATATTGATGTTCCTCCGACATGAAACATTGTTCATAAATGTAACTCTTAGCTGTGACCACTCCTACCACACTATTAGAGTTAAGAGTTTCACTACAAAAGCATTGCTCTTGTGACATATACAAAGATAACTTATCAGAGGTATTTCCGTTTGTTCAAATCTCTAGGATATTACTCCTTAAGCAATTTGCTAGTATACCAATCAGAGAAAGGTGATTTATTTATAACGGAACTGACATCTAATTAAGGTGGACTTTGAAATTATCAGCAGCGATGGCCATCAGCGATTTAAAATAACAAAGGGGGTCTTGGAAACGGCATTGTTCCTATGTTTTTAATGTGTGTTTTGATTGACAACGTTGCCAATTTTATCACAGGTTTTCGTTTTATTGGTGCTGTGCTCATATTATCTTCATGTATAATCTTTTTCTAGTATATTTAATAAAGTAAGTCATTTGGCTAAAATTATACATACTTGGTTGAAGTATAATTTCTTTATCCACCTTTTTGCTTTCTTGGGGGTGGTATTTGTTTAACGTTTGTGCACTGCCCCTATCAGTCCTGTGCCACAGTGTGTGTTGACTATGCATCCATCCAAATCTGATTATCTACCTTAAAGTGAAAAAACACTATGGGGGGGATTTATCAAAGCAATTGCGACAGTTTTAGCCTCTTAGATCATTTTTTTATGTGCAAATCTGTTTAGCCGCTTCTTTAGACCCTGTTTTGACCAAAGCTTGCACTATTTTTCCAATTGCACATGTTTTGTACCTGTTTTGTGGAAAGTTTGCAACTGTTTACATCTGCACAAAACACCTAACAAAAACTAACAAAACAATCGCAACTTAAGAAGTCCCCATGACCACTTCTTCAAGAATCGGCAGTTGAGCTTTTTGCCTGGAGTTACGAGTCTTCTTTCCTGGAGTCTATTTAATCTCTTTTATAAACAATATTACACTAGCAACATAGATCTGGCGCAAAGCACGTCAAATATATTCCAAGCAAGTTCACACACTCACAATTGCTATGATAAATTCCCCCCATTGTATTATTGTTAACAGTATACAAATTATCATTCAGGAAAATAATGAATCTTTCTAACGAAACGAACTACCACAAATACCTGGAAGGCAGTGCTGTTACTCACCCCTTTAATTACAGAAAAGTAATTTACACTGGAGCTGAGGGTGATATAATATAGGTGAGTCACTGTTTTAAATAAATTAACCACAAAACCTGTCCCACTTTTCTGGTAATTAAAAGGATGGGTTGGGAACCCTAGTCGACTGATTGCACACATAAAGTGTAAGCTAGATAGCAATGCACCATATTTAACATACTGAGTTTACATTTTAGGATCTAGAAAATGTATTACTGATCTAACAAATTTATAATTTGTGACATATATAAACTAGTAACAAGAACACCTCATGCACTTCTGCATAATCTTCATTTGGTCTTGTCGTGCCTTGGTGGTCCTAAAATTATATAATGTTTACTAGGTACAGCTTCACAAATGATTACTGTATCAAGAAGGAGAAAGATTTTGGTAGAACAGGTTAAAAGGCTGCAGTTAATAAAATGTATTTTGCACTCAGTGCTTCCATAAGTACTGTTTTATCACCCTGGTACAGGAATGAGAAACAGGTATGAAAGAGTTTTTATCTCAAAACAGAAGGGAGAAGCATTTTTGCCAATTTGGTAGCTAACCTCACCTGGTACACTAGCATCCATCTATCTGCTTCTGATCATGCATTTTTCTAAGCTTCTCAGCTAGTGTTACACTATGGCACTGCTGCATTGCTATGTATTATCCAAAGGGATAAATGACCTGACTTAATGCGATATACAGAAGATTATTCTTATTCAATACGTTTATAGCTAAATTTTTCATAATTTTGGGTACACTCAGTAAAAAACTTGCTCAGACCACAAAAGTGTATAAAAAACATTATGTAGAAAATCATACAATGTTTTAAAAAGTCACAAGTTAGTTATTAGTTTTACCCGTAAAATATGATGGAACTCTATAATTGAATACAATATATGATCTTTGGTAAAGAATGTTATATGGCCTATTAAAGTGGACTCAAACTCTGAGAACAAAATACCTATTTCCAACCCCACTTGATAAACCAAAAAACCTTAAAAGTCTGGAGCAACACTTTGCATATGTAAGTGTTGGGCTCCAGTGTGTTAGTGGTACAGGGACTGTGTGCAGGGTCAGCAAATCATTGACTGTCTGCGCATTGATGAATCTCACCACTGATATAAACGATAAAGTATTACACTAGGTTGTTTAGTGCTTTTAGATTACAGAGCAGGATGGAGGTTGTTACAGTGTATTCATGCAGAGAAGAAACTGAATATTGAAAGAATATTTGGTAACGCAGTCTTACCTGTGACTTCAACCATCTACATCCATCGTCTCTAGCCCTCCGGTCAATATCTGTAGAAAGAAGAAATAGGTGAGAATATGCATTCAACATGTCAACTGACTACCGGTTAATTAAATAAGAAACAGTGAAAGAGAATATAACTAAAATCATTTACTAAGAGCTCTAGATTTGACCACAAACACTAGACAACTCTTGGTTGTGTTAGACTGATGTGACCACTGGTTTTATTTACTGTGTACAGATGTACGTGATTGTACTGCACTAGTGTCCATGTCTATGTGGCTGTATTTTTCAAATCTCATTAGGCTAAGATAGAAAAAACTCCTCATCCTGGTATGTTATTTTTGTATTAAGCCTGTTGGCTGTCAAGACGAAACCCAGCCAGTTCACTCCCTTCTCAATTCTGCCCCTATGCACTGACACCCATAGACCGCAAACAAACAAACTTTTAAACCAATGAAGAAAAACTTAGCCTAGCAACACTGCATTGCTATAAACTTACTGTTAGGTGCTATGGGTTAGAACAATGCATTGCTATAAAATTACTGTTGGATGCTATGGGTTACAACACTGCATTGCTATAAACTTACAGTTGGATTCTATGGGTTACAAACACTGCATTGCTATAAACGTACTGTTGGATGCTATGGGTTACAACACTGCATTGCAATAAACTTATTGTTGGATTCTATGGGTTACAAACACTGGCGGAACTACCAGGGTCGCAGCGGTCGCAATTGCGACCGGGCCCTGGCGTTCGGCCACTTGGGGGGGGGCCCTTCATGGATTTTTGAATCGGGGCCCTGGGGTCACTAGTTACGCCACTGGTTACAAACACTGCATTGCTATAAACTTACTGTTGGATGCTATGGGTTACAACACTGCATTGCTATAAACTTACTGTTGGATTCTATGGGTTACAAACTTACAACACTGCATTGCTATAAACTTACTGTTGGATGCTATGGGTTACAACACTGCATTGCTATAAACTTACTGTTGGATGCTATGGGTTACAACACTGCATTGCTATAAACTTACTGTTGAATTCTATGGGCTACAAATTTACCTTGCTATAACCTTGCTGTTGTATGCTATGAGTTTCAACACTGCATTGCTATAAACTTACTAGTGGTTGCTATCTGTTGCAGCACTGCATTGCTCCCTGCATAGATACTAAAAGGCTTATGTCACAAAGACAAATCACATGATTTAAGAGGCTAATCTGTATAGCAAGAGTAAAGGAAACTGAAACAATAGATGTCCATAGTAACCAATAATCACCAGTCAATAATAACTTCACTTTTGCTTTATTTTCCTTTGCTATTATCTTGGTGAATCATCTTCAATAATTACACTTAATATCACTGCTTAATAGTAATATCACGGCTTAACAAGTGCCTTCTTGCACCTGCTTGGATTTATGAGATTTATTATTTATTACTAGTATTTATATAGCACTGTCAATTTACGCAGCGCTTTACATAGTACACATTCACATCAGTCTCTGCCCTCAAGGAGCTTACTATCTCACATACAGTATATACATACAGGGCCAATTTAGAGAGGAGCCAATTGACTTACAAGCATGTCTTTGCAGTCTAGAAGGAAACAGGAGTACCCAAAGGAAACCCACAGGGAGAACATGCAGAGTCCTTGCAGATAGTGTCCTGACTGGGATACAAACCAGGGACCCCCAGTACTGCAGGTAGAAGTGCTAACCACAAAGCCACATTTTTTTAAATTGTTTTGTAGCATTTTTTAAGTATTTTGCAGGAGTTCAGCTACAGCTATTTGTCTATCCCTAATGGACAGCATTTGCATATGTGACAGTATGCAAAACCACATAAAAACCGTTCCAAAAACCCTCAAAAATGCTTGTGACGTGCATTTATGGCATTTCCATTGAAGTCAATGGGAACACAAATGCTCAAATCTGCCTGAAAAAGAAACCGTAAATTTTTAAACTACGGGTGTTTTGCTACAAGTGACAGAACACTCAGGTGTGAAAAGAGGCCTTAGAACACAATGGATTCCTGGTGTTGAGTATTAGGTGTGACTGGGGCCAAAGAATCAAAACAATGTTGTACAATACACTTTTACTTGATCTAGGGCTGTAACCAACTAATCGATAATAATCAATAATGAGAACAGTTGCCAAGGATTCTCATTATCGATTAGTTGGTCTGGGTCCCCTAGTTCTATCCTCTGCGCTTGGAGCCGGTGTTTCATCAGCTCTGTGTCCCTTCAGATCCTTGCTGCTCCCAGCGGGGATGGGAGAGGACAAAGACCCCTGCAGTCAGTGCCCAGTGGTGAGGAGAGTACAAGAGACTGCATGCTGCGGTCTGTGTCCCCTCCGATCCCCACTGCCCTATCCGCAGAGTCAATGAGGATCGGAGGGGACACATCTGCCGGTGCCCAGTGGGAAAGGGGAAAGCAGTCAGGGGGCCGAGTGGGGTGGTGCGTGGAGGAGAGCTGCACGACAATCAGCAAGAAATATTTGGTGATCATTCCCTGTAATATTCAAACATCACAGTGATCAGTACTGATCAATATGATGTTTGTAAATAATTGAGGACATAGTATTCAGATACTGTGTCCCCAATTATGAATGAACAGGAAGTGATCTACATCCCTTTCTGGTAATTCATGATTGTGGACATAGTACCTGTTTACTATCTCCTCGATTTATGAATGAACAGGAAGCCTCTGTACTGAGTGATTAGATTGATTGAGTACTCTGTGTCCTCAATTTTTTTTTATTTCAAAGGGGAAATATCAAGGGTCTGTTTGGACCTCTGATATTTCCCAAAAGCCCCTAACAGTATAGTAAAAAAATTATTTAATAATAATAATTTTCGAATAGTAAAATATTAAAAAACTAAAACTAAAAGAAAAGCTGGAAAAAAAGTAATTTTTGGCTTTGGCCCCAAACATTCTGGTGCGGGAGGTGCTATTAATTTCAGTGGTACCCCAAATGTACCTCCCGCCTGCAGTGCGATCGGCCGCACTGGAATGCACAGTACCGCAATAGCATGCATTCCAGTGCGGTGTGATTGCACAAAATTGTGCATGCAGTTTTATTCTGAAGTAAACATTATGTTTGTAACACTGCATTTGTGTATTTTATTTTAAATTAAGGATGAAAATACGCGTTAGTTGCAGCCCTAGCTTGATCGCCTTGATAATACAAAAATCAGGGACTTCTGAAATCTAACAAAAATATTCAACCGCTGCATATCTAAATCTAATAAATACTTAAGGGATCAGCTACCAAGAAACAGCAGCAAATGGGAGGGAGCAGTGAAGCAGACAGAAAGGAGGGTTACTCACATGTGGTTTATGTTCATGGAGAAGATGCTGACATTGCACTGTGGTATGTTGCAGGACCAAACACAGCTGTCTCACCAAGATCAGCCAGCAATTCAAGGAACAAAAATCTCTAATATTTCCAAATGTTAGATGTGCCACACACATTCCCTGTAGTGGTTTGATACAGGTGCAAATCCCTGCTTGGTAACTTATGTAACTGTAACTTATGTTTTAGGGTGAGGATGTTAGGTTATCTTTTAATAATGTTGAAATGTTCCAACTATTGAATGATGAATTAATTAGTCATTTGGGGGGTCTACGAAACTACATTTTATTTCTTTCATTAAAATTTTCATTACTTTTTAGAGGGAGATCCAATCATGTCAATCGCCACTGTTCCAACGTTCTACTCCTTAGAGCCCTTCACCTTTTAATTCCTATTTTTTCTCCTTATCTAATCTGAAATCATGATTGAGCTTTACCTCTAACTAATATATTTAAAACTCCACCACCTAACATGTTTTGCTGAGTTTATAAGCTTCATCCGAGTTTTTGTGTAAAAAAAACATTCAAAAAGTGCAAGTGCTCATGTGCTAACAAACATGATGGGATCTCCCTCTAAAAAGTAATGAGTGCTAAAACAGTGAGAGAAAAATTTTAATGAAAGAAAAAAATGTAGTTTTAAATGACTTGAATGGGGATGATGCACAAATGATAATGTGCATCACATTTGTGGAATGCCTGTAATATATTCATGCCTCAGAAAAAGAGTGGGGTCTACGAAAACAAAAATGATGGCTCCTAACCTCCAGGTTAGTTTGCTCCAGGCACAGCATTTACATAAAAAATTGCAAAGGAAAGATGTGAATTCTGTTTGAAAAGGATTTTAGTATTGAAAGTTTTGTCCTTGTCTCAGACAATTGGCTTTAGCTGGGAAAATCTCTGGGTTTGTATCACTGTTTTAATAATGTCCATACTAAATTTGCTATCAGAGCTTATTCTGGGTGGGAGTGAAAATTTACCTAAACCCATTCCCTCAATGACCCCATTCTCTATCTAAAGTGATATACATAAAGTATACATATATACAGTAAATAAGTCAAATACATACCAGCATCTTTTCACACCAGAGAATGACAAGCAAGCTAATCTAAACCAGCAACCCCCTCTTATATTGCCGAGACCCCAAGCCTTCACCCACTTTCCCTCAGGAAATCTCCCTAGACATGTATGGAGTTCAAAAGGGGCCACAGCAGTTACTTGTTTAATTCAATATAAAAATGAAATACATAAATAACCAAATATTATCAAGCAAAATTACACAGCTATATAATTAACAACTGGGTTGCAGGTCCTTGAAGGCACACAAGATAACAAAAAGCACCCCATAGCCTGCATCTGTGGCTTCAGATAACTAACGATGAGCCCCCAGCCGCAACACCACTGTCTCGGGGACAGTATCTGTTGACCGCAGACACTTTCAGCCCAAAACTAAGTGGTCCAACCAACTGACCACCACTTAAAGGACACGACACCTATGATGGGTACCCAACATTTATTCCAATAAACCAGCTATCCAGACCACAAACTTCCAAAAGACTGCTGTGACGAGCCACAAGATCTAGTACCAGAATGGCAAAAAGGAAAAAAAAAAAAAAATGGGGCGAGAGGGAGAGAAAACCGCCCGTCTGACTGCAACTTTTACCACTAGAAAACTTACTTCAATTCCGCAGAGATATCCCTTAAGAAGTCCCGCCTTGCCGAACTTTCAACCAATCCGGTAATCACCCCCTCCTTCTACACTTTTTTCTACCCACAAGGGTAGATTTCAGGTATAAGGAAGCCTATACTTGGCTCCCCTTCTCCACCTGTCATGTTATCTCTCCGCACAATTAATTCTCTTTCTTGTGCTCCAGGCCTGTCTTAGCTGCAGGAGATGTTAGGGCCTGTTCACATGATTTTCAGGTCCTGATCAGGTCCGGATCTGCAGACGCGGTGCTATGTGTTTTTGCTGCGTTTTTGCTGCGTTCCAGTTAAAAAAACAAAAAAAAAAATATTTTTTTTTTTGCTGGAGTGGGGCTGTCAGTATGTTAGCTGCGTTTTTGACGCATTCTTGACGCGTTTTGTGTTTCCGGACCGTTTCCTGACCGGACAAAATGTGACGTGCAGTATTTTTTCTGTCGTAACCTGAACGGACTGCGAACTGTAGCCCATAAAACACATAGGGATACATTGAGATGCATTTTTAGTGCAGGAGCGTACGGATCAGGTCAGCACAGAAAACGGACATCGTGTGAACAGGCCCTTAAAGTAGACCTTCACCTCTTCCACCTACATTCCCCTAGGGCTCAGTCACACTAGATGCAGTGCGGGGCAGTGGGGGGCTGTAAGCATAGGACTATGCAGATCTGGTTTAAGCAATAATGATTGTAGGCAAGCACAGTGGTTTTCCTAAAATAAGTGGAGCATGAAATTAATTTCAACAATTTAAATAGGAGATATCTGGGGATGCTGAATGGTAAGTGAAAAATGATATATAATGAGATGAGAAATGACAGTAAACATACTCCTACTGCCAGAAATAAAAAAAAATATTAAAGCAGTTACAAACAAAGCTAAACATCATCAGAGAACAAAAACAAAAAGGGATACAGGCAAGAAATAAAATCAGTAGTTATGCCCCATTACCACCGAATCCGCTAGCATCCGATCTTCAACGGATTTCAACGAATGCCAACAGAAGGTAACATGAAAAATGTATAGGTGTGAATGGGACCAGTTGACACTGTTGCATTGCATTGCATTACTCTGAAAAAAAGAAGAGCATGCTCTACTTTTTTTCAGGGCAATGTAACACAACGCCTCATAAACAGATGTCAACGCAATGAAATGGAACACAAGTAAAAAAAATAACATAAAATACACAGAAGTTTGTCCACTCAGGACATGTTAAATAAAATATAGATTGGCAAAAAAAGAAAGAAAAAAACACCACAACGGAACAGAATGCAGCGGAAATCAACAGAAGTTGACATTGCAATTGAACTGACTTTCATTGACTTACGTTTTCCGCCCGATTTTGGAGCGAACAGGCCCTTAAATCTTAGCAATGCATACAAGTACCCTATTAACAAAAATGTATCGTATTTGTTCCTCACTCAACTGTAGATCCTCAAATCATATCTGAATTAGTGCTGACTACTTCTGGAGGGTGGCTACTTTTGTTCTCCATGGTCCCTGTGTGTGTTGTAAAGTAGCCGCCACTCTAAGTTCGCTCCTGAGTGATGCACAAATAAGGTCAATTTTTGTGATTAGCTAGGAATACACTTGAATGCATTTTTAAGGTTTACTCATGAGTTTAGTGCCACTTTAACACCAGAGAAATGTCAGTTATTTGCATGCAATATTCATTCAGTTCCACTGCTCACAGAGCACGCTAAAGCTCCATTTACACAAACTGAAGGTATGCGTAGACATCATAATAACGTAATGCTGGCTTATTTATTGTTTCCAAAGAACAAGTTCCACTTAAACGGCACACTGTAGGAACCGTGTGTTCCAGAGGTAGACTGAAGTCTGTGAAAAAGACACAACTTCTAAATAAAAAATGATAGTCTGACTAGACAATAAAGTGATGAAGAATGTATGTGTTTACAAGCAGTGAGGTGGAGATGGCGAGCTTGGTTTATACTGCATCGTGTTGCCAGTTCTCCTTTGTGCAGCTTGATCTTAGCACAACTGCAGTGCAGAATTTCAATGAGGAAGTTATCATGGCTGAGCACAGATCTAACAAAGCCATCATCTCAGGTGCCAGTGAAATGACTACCTTCACTATTAATATACTGAATAAGAACAGATCTCTTCAATGATGCCGTGCACACATCCTAATCTCCACAAGGAATGTTTCCTGCTCCAACAATCAATAAAAAGCCAAATATCATAATCTAGACAAATTTCTGCTACAACAGAGGAGATTACATGTCATAGAAGTGCAAGAGTACCGTCTTCTCTTTGTTTGGATGGTTGCCATTTGAAAACAGGAAAGCATACTTCAGAGCAAACGATAGAAACAAGAAGCATTTCAAGCAAGTGCAGTGAGGGCTGCCTAACTGTAACCCTATGTAGACCCTTATCCCGCAACTGACACAAATGCTATACAGTAATTGACCCTGAGTAACATATTCTGAGCCTGCAGAAGTTTTTTTAAGTGGACTGTACCCTGAGGGCTTGTTCACACCATCTCTGCACCAGAGCATTTTTTGTCCGCACCAGAAATGTATCCCATTATGTTCCTACGGTATTTCTGGGCACTGTTCACATTAGTGCAGTCAGTTCAGGTGCAGGGGGAAAAATTCTGCATGCACTTTATTTCTGGTCTGGAATGCACAAAAACACATGTAAACACATCAAAAATGTATGCAAATGCACTGGACCGCACCTGAAAGCTCATTTTAATAAAAATAAACGCATCAAAAGGCACTGCATATGCAGAAACACATCAAGATCTGGTCCGGACATGGTGTGAACAAGCCCTTACACATGCCTAAATTTTGCCCTCGCCTGAGAAATAAAAGTGGTGCCTTTCAGAGCTGCAGTTTCTCTTTCTATCTGAGTCACTTATTACTCATTTTTTAGTTCAGCAATTACTGCAGGCAACTCTCATTGTGAGACTAATTTAAAATATTGGGTGATGTGCAGGAAATAATGTGAATTTAAAGCTGAAGGACTTCTTGACAAAGTCGTGTGTGACGAAACGTGTGTAGTGAGGAGTTTAGTGACGCGAGGCAGTGTCTACTGATGCGGACATGCTGAGAAGTGTGGAGATCTCAGTTCTGATGATGCTGATGTTTTGCTTCAACATATGTGAGTAGCATTTGAATCAATAATGTATTCAGTTAAACAGTCTGCGCTATGAAGTATTTTTCTTAATAATTATGTCGGTCAATGGAATGATACGCATCCTGGAAAGCACTTTTTTTGGATTGGTCTGAGCCAGTGAGGTTAACCCGACCTGGGACTGAACAGGGTATCGCTTGTAAGACCTTTTGTTAAGAGGTCTAATGAGAAGGTGAGAGGCGAGAAGTATTATTGTCACGATTGAAGACACTTTGTGCACTTGTTTTGGCATAAAAAGAACTTTGTGTGTACGTTAAGTTACCTGCACTGTGTATCACAAGGAAGACCACAATTATACATTGTATCATTTGATGACTCATCACAGGAGCATTTGCACAGGTGCATTTGCTGAGTGAATAACCGAGCCAAAGTAAAGGGAGCTGAACTCTTTTCAGCGATTTACTTCAGCCGAGTACAGCTGATTTCAGCCATATATCGACTGGCTTCGGCTCCCTTCGGTTCAGCCAAACATGCTCAGCATGTTCAGATGAGCCAAAGTGAAGAACCCATTCAACTCTTCGATCCCACATCTGGATTGGCTAAGCCGAATACCTGGCAGTTCACTTGCTGCCGTTCGCCCCTATTCTCATAGGGGCTGAAGAGCAGCGAGTGAATAGCCGAATGCCGCTGAGTGGGCTTGGTTATTCTGCTCACTACCTTGGAGGAATGGGGACCCCCTAAAATTTCCAATCAGACCCTTAATTCCAGCACAGGCCCGTCAGGGCAGGAGAAGGGGGTGGCACGCGAGCAGCCCCCCCCCTCTCCCTGCGCCATACCAGGCCACGTGCCCTCAGCATTGGGAGGGTGCTTTTCCACAGTCCCTCCTGGAAAAGCACATTATCCCCATGCCAAAGGGGACAAGGGCCATCCTCCGCCACAACCCTGACCCAGTGGTTGTGGAAGTCTCCGGGCAGGAGGGCTTATTTGCATGGGGGCACCCGTTGTGTACATGTACCCCTACTTCATCGCTAAAGGGTTAAAAAAAATGTAAATAAAGAAAATCACACTTTTCAAAAAAAAATCCATTAATTGATACAAACAAAACAAACGTTTTTGACAATTCTATTAATACAAATCCCCCAAATTGCTCCACCAACATAACCCAAGGATTAATCATGTGTCCAGTGTTGTTTACGCCACCGCCACCTTGTGGAAATCAAAATAAACCCAACTGTCGCACGCAACGAACTCCCGGCCGCAAAATGAACAATTTGACAGATGTCGGCAAAATGTAAACAGATAGGCGGAGCTAGCGGTGACATGCTGCATGCACTATTTTTTCAGATTCCACTGGACCGGAACGCAGGCATTGATGTGCCATGCTTTCTGATGCGGGCGGGGGCGTGGCTGCGGTGAAATGGACTTAATGCACCACCCCTCCTGCCCCAGAATGCAGGGGGGAGTTCAGTATGTGATACCGTGCCTTCTAGCAGCTAACCACGCCAGAACGCGGTGGTCAGTGGTGTGAACATGCCCCAAATATACACAGCTCTTCCACACAGCACAGCCGTGCCTGGCAGAGGAGGGGTCCTGATCTTTTCCTGCTGCAGGTTCACTTTCACTTATGGGTCTCCTCCTCACCCCCTGTGAGGGGACAGTGAAAGGAGAAGAAGCACACTGATAAGCTCATATCGGGGCTCTGCTGTACAGGGACTGAAAGAGACTGATACTAAGCCAAGTTTAGGTACTTACACTGCTTGCATTTAAAATAATAATAATGATGATGAAAGATGAACATAATCTTGTGTTTAACAAGCCAGAAAGGGACAAAACACAGTGGCAGGGTATACATTGAACAGCAGAGTGTATACAATGGAGCAATGCAAGCTATAAAACTTTCCAAGCATGTACAGAGAGGCACAGTGTGGAGTATTTAACATACACTATATTGCCAAAAGTATTCGGACACCCCTCCAACTCATTGGATTCAGGTGTTCCAATCACCTCCATGGCAACAGCCAACAGGTGTATACAATCAAGCACCTACGCATGCAGACTGCTTCTACAACCATTTGTGAAAGAATGGGTCGCTCTCAGGAGCTCAGTGAATTCAAGTGTGGTACTGTGATAGGTTGCCACCTGTGCAATAAGTCCATACGTGAAATTTCCTTGCTACTAAATATTCCACGGTCAACAGTTATTGGTATTATAACAAAGTGGAAGCAACTGGGAACAACAGCAACTCAGCCACGAAGTGATAGGCCACGTAAAATGACAAGAGTTGGGTCAGCACATGCTGAAGAGCACAGTACGCAGAAGTCGCCAACTGTCTGCAAAGTCAATAGCTACAGACCTCCAAACTTCGTGTGGCCTTCAGATTGGCACAACAGCAGTGCGTAGAGAGCTTCATGGAATGGGTTTCCATGGTCTAGCAGCTGCATCCAAGCCTTACATCACCAAGTGCAATGCAAAGCGTCGGATGCAGTGGTGTAAAGCACGCCGCCACTGGACTCTAGAGAAGTGGAGACGTGTTCTCTGGAGTGACGAATCACACTTCTCTGTCTTGCAATCCGATGGACGTGTCTGGGTTTGGCGGTTGCCAGGAGAATGGTACTTGCCTGACTGCATTGCACCAAGTGTAAAGTTTGGTGGAGGGGGGATTATGGTGTAGGGTTGTTTTTCAGGGGTTGGGCTGGGCCCCTTAGTTCCAGTGAAGGGAACTCTTAAGGCATCAGCATAACAAAGACATTTTGGACAATTTCATACTCCCAACTTTGTGGGAACAGTTTGGGGATAGCCAATTCCTGTTCCAACATGACTGCGCACCAGTGCACAAAGCAAGGTCCATAAAAACATGGATGAGTAAGTTTGGAGGAACTTGACAGAGTCCTGACCTCACTAATGCTCTTCTGGTAGAATGGTCAAACATTTCCATAGGCACACTCCTAAACCTTGCATGTAAAGGCGGGTGTCCCAATACATTTGGCAATATAATTTATATCATAGCAATGTAGAGCAGATTAAAATATTTAAATCATAGTGTGTATAGGGGAGCAGTGTGCAGTATAACAGATATTGTACAGTGAATCGAGTTGAGTAGTGTGGAGTATGTAACTACAAAGTACAGTGTGTAACAGTGAGCAGTACAGAATAGACAGTAGAGCAGAGTGAATGTAGTGTGTATCTCGTGCACAGGGTTAGCGGCGTACAGTACACAATACATAATAGAGTCTACTGAGAGCAGCATCAGGAGTATATAACATACAGTCTACAGAGTGGAGTGCAGTATGTCATGTACTGCACAGAGTTCAGAGAGACACTGCATGCAGTGGCGTAACAACCGGGGGGGCAGCAGGGGCACGGGCCCTGGGCGAAAAGTGAAGGGGGGGGCGCCGGCCGAAAATGGCACTTTCGGCTAAATGCCGAAAGTGAAATTTTCCTGCCGTTTTGTCGGCGTGGCCTTGATTCCTTTCATCCCCGCTGGGACACAGAGCAGTGCCCAGCAGGGATTAAAGGAATCAGAGAGAAAATGACAGCCGGCCGAGCGCTGCGGGACGAGCGCTGTGAGCGGCCGGTGTCTTTCCTCCCACACCGCTCAGCCGCCTATCACAGTGCAGCAGAGCGGTGTGGGGGCGGAGACAGCCAGCGCTTTCACAGGAGGCTGGGCTCTCCTCTTGCAGTCTCCTATGACAGTGTGTGTAGGGGGAATTTCTGCCCCGGACGCCCAGAACTCTGGTTACGCCACTGACTGCATGCAGTATAGAAATACAGAGTAGCATGTACAGCACAGTATACAGAGATGAGCAGTGTGTAGTGCAAAACATCCAGCAGAGTTTGCAGAGAGCAGTGGTGTAAAAAGTGGATTATTGCTCAATAGTGGAGATAGGATGGTATGAAGAGCCATTTTTGGTAAAATCTGCTGCAACGATGCTTCAATGATAGTCAAGACCATAAATACATAATTAAACTGAACTCTGTTGAATTTAAGATTGTGGATAGGGGCTGATAAAGGTAAAAGTGAGAAAAGTAAAAGTAGTTGATTGTGGAGAGGGACAAAGAATGTAGCATAGCAGAGACATATGAAATCATGGGGAGGGGTAGATTGAATGGTGGACCCACAGGGCCAATGTAGATAAGTGTCAAATAAAGGCATAGGATGGAGGAACACAGCTGGACAGCATAGTTGCTCATGACCAAAGGACACAGGGGGCATTGGATGGACACAGAGTAGGTATAGGTGGCAGTTGGGAGCAAGAGTAGATAAAAGGTGTTCAGAACGGGTGTCAAAAGACCAAATTACCCAGAGAACAGGGGAAAAAAGCATGGGCGAGATGAAAAGTGAGCAGGAGAAAATCGGGGGTGAATTGTTGGCAGGATAAGAAAGCAAGGAGTGGGGGGCGTGGCTGGCGCTCGAGCTGAATGGTCGCATGTCAGTGAAGCTCTGAGCAACAGCCGTCTTCAAGGCACACAGAAACAGCGATTGTGGCTGGACCTTTCGAGACTTTCTCCCTTACCCTCTCTCCTGAACACCCGGAGATGAGTAAGAAGCGGCGGGGTGTCCGCCCGAAGAAGCTGACGGATTTTTTCTTCGGCCCTGACAAACGGCGGGCGCAGGATGGCGCCGGGGCCTCGCCTCTCTCGACGTCCGGGGGGTCGGGAGGTGGCTCGAGGAGCCCACAATCCGGCACTCTACCGCTCGCTGGCCGCCCGGAAGAAAGCAAGGAGTGAGCATGACCAGATCGTGGTGGGGAGATAAGAAGTAGGAGAACTCTAAACTCTGGAGCAGGAGAAAAAAATTTATCATATAGCATGAAGAGAACTGGCAGCTGACAGTACAGGAAATCAGTGGGGCTGAAATTGCAGGTCAAGACGGCAGCATGCAAGTGAAAAATAGGGATTAGAGTGGTGTTCAGTCAAGAGAATCAAGAGTGTTCAGCAGGCAAATGTATTACAGGGCACTGAGGGGAGGGGGCCTAATGAGGAACACAGGCAAGCTACAATTGATGCACAGTTTTCAGGCCAGGTTTCCACCTAGGCGTTTTCACATATTTTTTTGCGCATTTTCTGGTTTATTTTGTCATTTTTTGCTTTTAAAAATGCACAGTAATGCATGTTTCTCCCTGCATAGAGATGTACAAGCGTTCAATGAGAAGCTGAAACATCCATGACCCGAGTTCTGGTTCATGTTTCCTGCTTTTGAGGAGAGGGTTCCTTCAAGAAGGTGTTACATTGTTGAGTATACATCCCTCTACATGGTGTGCCGTGGCAACCGTAGTCACAACTATGCTCCATATTTGTGCACCAATGGTCACTCTTGTGACTGCCCTTGGTCTTATATATGCATGCCTCTGATTATAGAGGTAGACCTGGGCCTGGACCAGTCTAATGAAGTCCTCAGTAGGCATGTGGTCCAGTGTTGAGTTCTCCAATTGATCCCAGTGTGCTATGTGACAAGGGGAGATCCTCTCTCCATGCTGTGTAAACCGCACGGTCATTGCTAATAAACACGTGCAAAAATGCGCATGCACATGTATACGTGCAATTTCAATAGAAGTGTATGGGGCCAAACATGTGTGGGATCCGCTCCAAATAGCTCCTGCATCTTTTCGCACAACAGGCGTTTCTCTACGCACAATGCAACGCAAAGGTGTGAACAGTTGCCATTGACTTGAGTAGAAATGTGCTTTGCCCGTTTTTGCACACATAGATATGTAAATCAGGTGTGAACCAGGCCTTGGGGATGAGGTCAGTAAGCAGAGAAGCAAAGAGCATGAGAGCACCAACTAAGACAACAGGAAGATGAAGTGTTGAAGAATGTAGAATTGGCAGAAAAAGGATGACTGATGAGTGACCAAAAGAGAAAAGGGCAACAGAAGGCATAGGGGAGAGACAGAGCACTAAGCAAAAGAGCAGAGATAAGATCATTACAGAGAATAAAGGGAAAAGTGCTAAGGATAACACATACAGCTGGCACTTACCAAGCTACATCCAAATACAGGGACAGGGAGCAGTAAAGCAGACTCAGAGGGGAACATTTTAGTTATTCATAATTGATGTCAGTTGTATGTGGGACTTCTAGAATAGCTTACTATCTAAAGCATACTATTACTATACCAGATGCTTCCAAGTGGAATTCCATGATAAGTGCTCCCGGACGACAGTGGTCAACCTTTGAATCATCTCAAGTAGGATTAGTGCTTCTTCGAAGACACACGGGGATTGATTTACTAAAGGTGAATAGACCATTCACTTTGTAAGGGAATTTTTACTTTGCAAGGCAATTTTCTCTTGGCTCAGTCCCTTGCAAAATAAACAGCCTATTTGCCTTTAGTAAATCAACCCCACTGACTGTTACATAATAGTGGAGGATATATACCGTAGAATGTCCTTATTTAAAAAAAAAACAAAAAAACCTAACATTCATTACCAAACCTGATGAATGAATCCATCATGTAATCTAATGAATAGTAATGAAACAGAAGAAAACATGTAATGACAATGTTCAATTACTAGTTTATATTATTAACTGTAAATATTAAAAACTCAAATATGTTGCCTTGTAATCACAAAGAAAAAAAGGAAAAACAAGGCAGCAGTCCTCACTTTATAACGCCCTGAGTACCTGGTCTTCAGCTAATATTATCTAACAAAAAATATCAAGCACAACAATGATCAATATTTTATCTTACATAATACAGTTTCATGCTAAACATGCGGAAATACAATACTCTCTGTGTTTTTTTATTTAACTGCTCCCTGGACCCTGACTACCACCTTGGAAGAGCATTAAAGCTGAACTCTAGGCCGATATAAAATACACTAATTAATGCAGCTCTGTAATCGTAAACACTTCATTAAATTAATTTTTTGTATGTATACAATTCATTGTATAATTCAAGCAGTGTAAGTGCCTGAATTTGACCTGGTATCAGCCTCTTGCAGTCCCTGTAATGCAGGGCTGAAACACAGTGGCGTCACAAGGGGGGTGCGGCCCGCACCCGGGTGCCACCATTGGAGGGGTGACACCAAAATGACTCACAGTCATTTTGGTGTCACCCCCCTCTGAAAAGTCGGGCGCTCGGTCATGGACCGAACGCCTGACAGTATCAGGAGAGAGGAGGGGACCCGGCGGCATACCTTATCCCGCCGGGTGACTGTCCCCTCCTCTCTCTGCCGGCGTCCATCACCAAGATGGCCGCCGGCAGGTATCAGCATACTGCCGCGCGTGCGCGATGACGTCATCGCTCACGCGCGCGGTGACGTCTCGGCGGGGTGACACTCGGTTACCGCTCCGGGTGTCACCCAGCCT
>NW_017306529.1:928903-934579 GCF_000935625.1 Nanorana parkeri
GCGGGGTGACACTCGGTTAACGCTCCGGGTGTCACCCAGCCTCGGGACGCCCCTGCTGAAACATGAAAAGAAGAAGCAGTACAAGGAGACAATCATTCATGTACTGACAAGAAGCATCCTGATAGGAAGATGAACGCATCATTGTGCTGCTCCTCCTTTCACAGTCCAGTAACAAGCTGGGATGGGTCCAGGGGGACCCGAGATTTGAGGAAGGGGGTTGAATGAAGCTGGCCATCACACTGATGATGTGCCGCCCCAACAGGGGCATAGAATATGAGATGCATAGCCTCAGTTAATATTAGCATTGTTATATAGGTTAGAATTTATATAGTGTGGTTTGCCTAACTATTTTCTCATAGCTAAATTCATGTGTTATCCTATGCTGCCATCTAGTGGCCTTTTGTTGTAACAAACATGCTTTCTGTAATTATTCCTCATGTGACGATGTATTTCCCCCTAGTGTAGCCCCTTCCTGCTTCCTGTGTGCAGTACTTCCTGTGTCATGGGCACAGTTGAAAGCCACATGTAACAGGACACACATGTAATCTGCACAGTACGTAGGAAAGGCATCATTTTCTGACCGCACAATACTATAACCGTTCAACTGCTGTTCCTATCATCTGCTGTAACCTGATGTAGAAGAATAAACACCTTTTTTGAATGAATCGGTATTGACGAGTTCAGCTATCTGACGAGGATTGTCCGCAGTGAGTATATCTGCTTATACAGGCCAGGCATAGAGGTCTCAGCAAGGGATATATCTCGCTATCACAACGATCGGAGTCAGAATAGATGACATCTAGCTGCAGAAAACATACAGCAGGAGAAATCTCTGCATCGAAGGCGAATATTCAGTAAAATCTGGTTTTGTTATTTTATCTTTTAATGAACTATTCATCTTTACTCTTTTTGTTGGCAGGTTCTGTGTTAAGGTTTCACACCAATACTGGATGCACATCTCCTGTCAGTGCTTGTGGGTACTAGTAGCGTTATTTTCCATCCTCCCTATACCCTCTAGTTTTTTGTGGGGCTAACGAAGATGGAAGATTTAGAGCAAGCAAATCTGAAAAGGGACATTACTGCTCTTTTATCCCTAGTCATTTCTAGCATAGTAGCAGATTACATGGCATTATTGTTAGCATATTTCTTAACTTAACCACTACAGACAACTGAGAGCAACAGCTAGTATAACCAGAACAGCTGTTTACTTTTCTCCCTAACCAACAAAAAGAACATACAGTAAATGTAATCCCAACATTCAGAAAGATTTTCACCTCTTCTATAGCTCAGTTCAGGTAAATCAGCTTGGGCTGTGTAAAATCAGGGTGTTTAATCAATTAAAGAAATTTAAAATAGGTAAACAAACAGGTGTCATTGGGCATATTAATATATGGTTTTACATATACAGCAAAATGTATAAAAATGATTTCTATCTCAGTGCTATACCAAACAAAATCAAACTTTATGTAATTAACTTAGTATTTTTTTTAAACTACCCCTTGCATTGCAAGGGTTAACTACTTGTTTTGACCTAGGGGTGAAAATAAAGAAGGTATTGCAGAATGGAGGCCAATGATGATGAGCAGAACAAGTATTCACTTGCATCTCTTTGTGTGTCAACCACTTTGGCATCCATCTACACAAACCCTTATGTGACCCATATACACAGTAGTTTTCTGGCAATTTCACAAACATTTAATGAGTCTTTAACAGGCAAAACAATCAAATGCAACCAAGGCAAACTAACACCAACCTCATTAATCTTTTCACATTGACAAAAAGATAATCAGCCCTGTGGATGGAATCTATATGTGCGAAAGAGAGCTCCAGCAAATGCTACATTCCAGAGACGTTTAACTGAGGCTATCATTACCCACCCAGAAAATTAATCCAGAACACTTGATGGCTTTAGAAAACTAGTCTTAGATGTTATTATGGTATTTAGGGAATGCAGTGTTCTCTTGAATAAAGTTTAGCACCTGTCGATGTGTTAAGCCCCAAAGAAAAGCCTCAACAGTAGGCTCTTGTGTTGAACAATCTTTAACTTGTGTAAGTAAAGGCATGCCATGGAAAGGAAGATTCACCATCTTTCTTTATAAAGTATGATCTGCATTAAAGGAAAACTGGCATGAGAGACATATTGAGGCTGCCACTGCTAACCTCTACTTATGAAGATGCTACACTATACACCTCTCTAAATGATCAAGTGTAGTTGCACAATGTCAGGTCCATAAAGACATGGTTTGATAAGTTTGGTGTGGAGGAACTCATGTTGGCTGCTGAGAGCTGCAACCTCAACCCTACTTAACACTTTTGGGGCAAAGCGTAAATCCAATTGTGAGCCAAGTCTTCTTGTCCTGGCCTCACAAAATGGTCTTTTGACTTAATGTCCACAAACACTCTTCAAAATATTTTGGAACACCTTTCTAGAAGAGTAGATCCTGTTATAGCTGGAAAAAGGAGGACAACTCCATATTAATAATAATAGGGCATCCAACAAGCTCATGTAGGTGTGATGGTCAGGTGTACACAAACGTATGGCTTTATAGTGAAGCTGTCCAGATTTCATGCTAGTTTCTGTCTTGAATACTTTGGGTCAGTGACTCATGAAGTACTGAAACCAGCTGGTCAGCATTGCAAAAATGCAAATAGCATTTTCAGACCATAAGCAATAGTAGCCCCCATATTCCTTTCATGATAGGTTTACTTTAATGGAAAACCTAAATACATGTGTTAAATCATTTTTCCTGGCTTGAGTGCTTAAGTGTGGTCAGTTCCCCGTGTACCCTAAACCTAAATGAGCATTTAATCCTGGCAATGTGGAGGCAGCCCCACTGCAAGTGGAGTTTTTTTCCTAGAATTAAAAAATGTGGGTAAGGGAAAGGATTAAGGTTAAGTGCTAAGGTGGAATGTAAGGGTTTAAGTCAGGAAAGAGTCAACTTTTAAGCTAAGGTGTAGGGTTAGTGAGAGATAAGAGGTCAAAAGCAAAGCTGCACACATTGTAATTTTCATAGGTTAGCACATACTGCCTTTTACTGGAGAAGAGTTACTTCCTGTGCCAAGCACCAGCATACCTTCCATAGGAAGCACATTGGCATTGCCTGGCTGCTTTAGGGAAGCAGGCTACAGCACTTTCTCCGGATCAATTTGAATGTAGAATAATGATCTGGGAAAGGTTTATTTTTATCATTGCCGCCAGTGCTTTAATGCGTGGATTGCTGAAGATCAGACTGAGAGTATTTCCAGATAATGCTAGCCTGCTCTCCAGGGCTCATCTTGTGATAAAGGATTACACAGTGCATGGTATTGTTCTGCCTCTTCCTATACGTCTTTTCGCATTATAGAAGCTGTAAATCAGAAGGCTCTGCTCTCCAGCATTTGTATGCTATAAAGTGTGCTTAAGGCTACTAACTGCTGAGAACACTGAACAGTTCATTGTATTCTGCAGCTAATGGCAGCATTGGTTTAATAAAGGGTCAGAACTCAAACTTAAACTAAACCTGTGAAGTCATGATGCTGCCACTGTTAATCCATACCAGCATTCTGAGACAGGAAAGAGACACCTTTTAGTATATACAGTAGTATGTGAGCAAAAGCCATATCCTTACTTGCCACCAGTTACGCAGACCATAAAGAACTGTACAGAATAACACTTATTAGTTAAATCCACTGATATTTTTTGATCCCTACATCTCCTTTGTAGCTGTGTTTAAAAATTACAAAATCAATCATGTAGATGTCGTAGAGGCTAGATAAAAAGTGTTGCACAATTTAAGCATTTTTGCTAATAGATAAGCATACATACAGTATAATATAAGCACTTTTGATAAATAGTATATTTGTTTATAGAAGTTTATACATCAGGCAAAAAAAGTATCAGTTGTGGATGAAAGAGGGACAGAGAGATTTGATTGAGGCAGTGTCACTCCAAAAATGGACATTAATAAACTATCTTAAAGTATAGCAAAGCCAAACCATTTTTTAATTTCGGATAGAGCAGGGAATGGTTAAACTCCTGAGTCAGTTTCTTTTGGCAAGTGTAGCATCCATTAGAGAAATTTCCCTTCTCTTCCTCCTGTGCTATAGAGGAAATACCTCCAACATAAGGGAAATGCCTGAGTGGCCAGATTATTAAGACCCCTGACGTTTGTAGGCAAATTAGCTATAATTTCACGCTGAAGTTGCTAGAGGGCCAGACCCCATCAATAAGATTAGTCAGCTTTCAATAGCTTTTTTTTCATCGTGCTGAGGGGCAGTTGGGGGCTATGCTGAAGAGTTATACCACTAGTATGCCTGGCCCAAAAATCAAGATCATTAATAACTGGCCACTGTCAGATATAGGTATCCTACATGGCTGAATTTCTCATTACATGCTGTATGTTGTACCAACAAACAGAACCCATGTGAACCCAGCCATTACTGTGCAGTGTACATTTTACTCACAACAGTTTATAATACAGACTAGAAGCAAACGATAAATCTAAATCAGCAACATAAAAAGCTTTATGCCATTAGGAAAACTGGCCTACCCGGCACAAAAACAAGGTCATGGGCGGTCAGACTCATGTACTAACTGTCAATGTTAAGTGAATAAATGGAGAACTGTAAAACATGCACAGGCCTAAGTCTGTGAGGATAAGTTATTTCACAAGCAAAAGCCACACGTGACATAAGAAAATAATATGGAGTCCCAGAGGAGCCAGAAAAGTAATGCTGGGAAATGCATACTTTAGATAATTGGAACAGAGCTCGCTGTCATATGTATCTGATGGTTATTCAGAACCCAAAAAGGACCAATTGAATATATCTGTACTGTCATCTATTTACTAACTCAAACACTAAGCATACTGATAGTATTTCTTCTCACTATTCAGTGTGACTAGGAAATACACACATTTTAACACACTACTTCCCGTTAGAGAGTTAAAAAAAAAACAGATGTGCACAAACTAAATTGATTGCTTGATTTTAGGAAACACTAAAGATATTTTCTGCCAAAAAAGGATAAACATAGACAAAACCTTCACACTTGCCAATATTGTTCTCCCCAACCACAGCCAAACCAAAGCCCTATATACTATATTAGATAGATTACATGATTTTACTGAAGGCTTCTTGGTACTTGGCCATGATTTTAATTTTGCTCTGGATACTCATCTTGATACCACTATAGTCTCAAACTTCCATGTCATTGTCAGGGCCCGGCTTGGGATGAGTATGGTGGATCACAGCTGCGGTTCCAACTGGGGGTGTAGTGCGGTTGTCAGGCTTAAATCCCCGGCGGCTCTCTCAATCTTAAACGGAGAGTAGGGGATTAAGTCATCATGGACCGCTAAATAATACCCGTAATAACCTTCGGTGTAGTACAGACTAATAAACCAATCCCTGATGATGGTAATCTAGTCTGGAATTAAGGTGTGAGCGAATGGTGTAGACACTATGGCAGATAACATCAATTCTCCCCTTCATACAGCATAACTAGGGTTAGTATTGAAAACCTGAGGGAGGCGATACCCAAAAACTCCACCAGAGGGCAGCGTCTGTGAGCCAAGATAGAGTCAAGATAAAGCTTGAAGATACTTGCAGGCTCCTGGTAGATGCAATCGGATTCCACAAGAGTTCACACTGGATGCTGGCTGCTGGGGAGCTGTTTCCTCCTTCAGGAGAGGTTCGAGG
>NW_017306529.1:937708-969797 GCF_000935625.1 Nanorana parkeri
CGGTTCCAACTGGGGGTGTAGTGCGGTTGTCAGGCTTAAATCCCCGGCGGCTCTCTCAATCTTAAACGGAGAGTAGGGGATTAAGTCATCATGGACCGCTAAATAATACCCGTAATAACCTTCGGTGTAGTACAGACTAATAAACCAATCCCTGATGATGGTAATCTAGTCTGGAATTAAGGTGTGAGCGAATGGTGTAGACACTATGGCAGATAACATCAATTCTCCCCTTCATACAGCATAACTAGGGTTAGTATTGAAAACCTGAGGGAGGCGATACCCAAAAACTCCACCAGAGGGCAGCGTCTGTGAGCCAAGATAGAGTCAAGATAAAGCTTGAAGATACTTGCAGGCTCCTGGTAGATGCAATCGGATTCCACAAGAGTTCACACTGGATGCTGGCTGCTAGGGAGCTGTTTCCTCCTTCAGGAGAGGTTCGAGGCGGCTGGTGAGGTTCCTGTGGGGTGTATGGGCTATGATCCCAATCATCGAACACCCCACAGCATCGATGGCAAGTTTAAATAGCCCGCGGCCGTGACGTCATGCGGCCGTGGGCTACTTCCGCGTTCCAGCGTGGAACGCATCTAGACTTCCGTCAAGGGGGAGGAGGAGAGCGGCGTGCACCGCGGCCGATGCGCCCCAGCCTGGAACGCAGTCGGGAGGAGCCAGGAAGCCGGGGGACATTACAGTCATCTACCAACAAGCCATATAAATAATGTCATCGCCTTCAAATAGTGGATGTTTGGCAAATCTCACGCCATGTGCTAGGTACAGGCCCATTTCCTTAATCAACCATACCCATAACCCCCAATATAGCATTGGTGGCCATTCCCCCCTTGACCCTTCACCACTATTTTCAAAACTATGCTGTCTCCTACTGTTCACCAGAATAAGGATTGGATTAATGAGCTATGCTTATTGATGAGGATAAATATCTGATGGCTTACCTCTACGATACTCAGATAAATATAATGCGTTATGGAGTCCTTGGGTTCTCTTTATGGACACACCTACATTTAAGACTCTTACCTTCCCATGATTCAGATGGGCCCCAGGTCACAACTATTCATACACTCAATGACCGCCCTCTAGAAGCTTGAATTAATCTGAGCCTGCTGGGGTATCAATAGGGACCTATCAAAGGGAATAGGCCACCACGTCAAGCACACCCTCCCCTCCTAACATCTTTTGCCCCCTCTTTCATCTCTGTTCTCCTGACTTTCCTGACCCGCATAATGTCTTCACTTCTTACAGTAAAGGGCTGCCAGCTGAGGTGCCTTGATAATGTCTTTCGTTCTTCCTGGAGTCTTTCTGACTCCTGGAGAGAAGATGTTGACTAGACTGCTGAGGGCAGGGCGGTGAGTGAAACTTCACAGAGAAAAAAAGTTTGTTTCTTTTGTTGGTTATAGATTACTCTGCTCGGTCAGCCAGGGTTGCTGAAAATGTTTAGTTAGTGCTAGGATTTTGTTTGTAGTTTTCAATCACCTTTTGAGTGTTGTTCAAAGCCACTCAGTGACATGCAAATAAAAGACTGTTTATATTCGCAATTGCATGCTGGAAGCTGGTTATACCCTAGAGGACTGTGTTGTTTGGCTGGAACCCAGTATCCTGTGTGAGTGCTGTATCACAGTACCTAAAAAGTCCCATACAATGTTTTCAAATTTTCTGTAAACAGGTGGAGTTGGTCCACATTCAGAGGAATACTTCATGGCCAGATTAATGCTTCTTGATGGCTGAACAGTTATCACCAATTTCAAACTATAGGACTCGTCCGTGTTCAAAACCAATCACATTTATAAGCAGAAATACCCATGTTTTAAATGGTTAGTAAATATCAGGAGCTAGTCTATTAGAAATGGGGGAAGACAGCTCAATATCACCATAACAACATAGTGATGAAGACAATATTCGTAGGTTTCCCGTTAATAAATGGGCAGACAAAAAATCACTAGACTACTAAAACAAGCAGAAATCTTAAAGTGGACCTGTCACATATTTTCTACAACTGGTACTTGCCTTACATAGGCTCTGCCGGTCCTTGGAGCACTGAGTAAAAACCCTGTGCAAACTCAGTGTTTGTCTGTATTGAAGCTTACACAGGGCTACAGACCTTCTTCTTCAATGTGACATGCTTTGCTGTACCTATAGGTATTTGCTATGTCCTATATGGGTGAAGTAATAGGTTTGCAAGGAAATATATTGTAGTTTGAGATCTTGATGTAAACATGTTTTTCCTAATACTGCGGTCCCCATTAATGATTTTGAAAACTGCAATAAGGTCCCCTCTTAAGCGCCTCTTTTTTAAGGAGAATAACTTTAATTTCTGGAGGTGATTTATATAACTCAGGCCTTCAATCCCCATTATTAATTTCATAGTCCTTCTTTGAACTTCTTTGAACTCGCTTGATTTCTTGGACATCTTTCCTGAAAAATGTGGCCGAACTAGTGATTTATAAAGTGGTAAACGTATGCTTATATCCGTTGATAGGAACCCTTTTTTAATGCAAGATAGAATTCTGTTTGCTTCACTGGCTGCTGCTTGGCATTGCATACTATTGCTGAATCTATGATCTATGAGGACTCCCAGGTCTTTTTACATGTCCGTCTTCCCCAGTGCAGCATCCCCTAGGTAGTAGTTTGTGCACATGTCCCTTGCTCCCATGTGCTTAACCTTGCATTTTTCTATATTAAATCGCATCTGCCATCTTGCATCCCAGGCCTCAATTTTATCCAGGTCCTGTTGGAGTGAATTTATGTCTTGCTGAGAGTTTACTGCCCTACACAGTTTTGTATCAACCTCAAAAAACGAGATTGAACAAATTATTCCAATCTCTATATCTTTTATGAATAAAATAAAAAGGATTGGTCCCAAGACTGATCCCCGGAGCAACCCGCTCACAACTTTTACCCAATTAGAAAATAAGCCATTTATTACTACTCTCTGGATCCGATCGGTCAGCCAGTTATCCACCCATGTACATACAATGTAATCCAAACCAACAGACCTTAGTTTGTGGATTAAACATTTGTGGGGGACTGTATCAAATGCTTTAGCAAAGTCAAGATACACCACGTCTACTGGTATTCCTCTGTCTAAATTAGTGTTAACTTCCTCCTTGAATGTCAATAGATTAGTTTGATAGAAATGGTCTTTCATGAATCCATGTTGGTTGCTACATAATATTCCATTTTCATATGCAAATTCCTGCATATAGTCTCGTATTATTTCTTCCAAAACTTTACATACAATCGATGTTAAGCTAAATGGGCTATAGTTACCTGGTGTGTGTCTCTTGCCCTTTTTATATACTGGTACCACATTTGCTTTCTGCCGATCAGTTGGTACCATACCTGAGATTAAAGTGTCCATAAAGATTAAGAACAATGGTTTGGTTATGACATTGCTAAGCTCCTGGAGTACTTTTGGGTGTAACACATCTGGTCCTGGAGATTTGTTTAAATTTAATCTTTGCAGACTGTTTTTCACTCTCATCTCTGACAGCCACTGAGATATGTCGAATGTTTTATTATTTTAACTGATGCCTTGTTTATTAAACCCATTTGACTCCTCTGTAAAGACAGAAGCAAAGAATGTGTTTGATACTTTAGACTTTAATCTTTAGGAAGGTTCCTGATCAGGCCAGGTAACATACCCAGCTGGGCAAGTACGGTGACAATGAGTGAGACAGATGCATTGTTGGGGGTATAGCCAAAGCTCACTGCTGCAGTAACCAGAAAGAACTAAGCCTTACATTAAGAGCAAAAAGCAAACATGAAAACAAAGGGAGGTCAGGACAGGCAGAATTCAAGCAAGCCTCGGAAAGGCGATGCAAAGGTCAGTTTGAGAAACTGCAAAGCTTCAAAATGTTTAGCCCACAAGTTAACAACACTTTAGACAGGCAACCTCAGAGTAGAAAAAAATGCCCTTAATAGGAAAGCAGACCAATCAGGACGTACTGCAATAGCTGATGAAGCATGAGCATGGTTGGATGCGGCCTTTCTGGGCCCAGTGCAAGAAGAAAAAACAGTAAGAGCCACATAGTAACAAGATCAAAAAAGAGATAACCCAGAGAAACATCAGAGTAAGCCAGTAACAAGGGACTAGAAGGAGAGCTAACAGAAGGATGTGTTAGGCCGACCTACAGTAATCTGCTGAATGCCCAAATACACTCCAGATGACTTACTTCCAATGAACTCAGGCACATAACCACACCGCTGATAAATCTCTGACAAAATTCTAAAACTTTGGTATGGAAGTTTTAATGGTGTACAAGTGCACAGAAATGTTGAAAAGATGTAAGTTCACTGAAAATTACAAACAATGGCAAAATTAATACATGTTCCACAGTAAAGAAGAACACCAGGATTTTTTTAAATTAACCCTTGCAGTGGGGCTTACTCACTACTCTGAGCCAGCTTCTTCTTAAGCCGGTCCCCCTCCTCTGCAGCGGTCTAAGGTCCTCTAAATCATGATGTATATACACAGTGTATGGACATGAGGATGCTGAGGAAGATTCCAATGCTGCTGTGGAGTAGGAGACAGGCTGGAGGAAGCACTGAAATGATTTCATTCAACACTTAAAAATATACAATGTTTTGAGGAATATAACAAATAAAAACAAAGACACTAAATATCATCTACCAAAGCCAAACAGTTCAAAGGAGACTAACAGGAGATAATGTGTGTACTTAGAATAATAAATCCACATTTCTAGAAAGTATAGGATATATGGGGAGGCATGCCAACTTTACACACTTTCCCACTAATCACATTTGCTTTGTGCAATATTCTGTCACGTGACTGGGGATTTCCATAACTTACATTTCACTGGGGACTTGCTGAGAAGATGAGATAACTTCAGAATATGCCTAACACGTTAAGGCAAGATAGAATTTAAATATGAAATGTACTTTTTACTGCCTGGGGATATCAAACCAGAACAGTATGGCTTCCTATTAATCAGCTATTGTTACAAACCAATACAGTACATCTATTGTTAGGTGTACCAGAATCCAACACAGACACCAATACACATGTAGGAATTCCTTTACATGCCTCATTCTGTTACATGGGACACTGCCAACCTCAACATGTACAATATAATGTATTCCCTACTCTATATCATACAGCTATTAAGATTCAGGGGGATCTAAGTGACTGTTAATATAAATATTGATTCATATAGAGCCATCTTCTTCTGCTGTGTTCAATATGAAGCAGGGGAACATTTCATATAAAAGAATCCTGGAAAACTAGCTGGATGAGGAGTTTTGGATGGCTTTGTAACTGGAATCATTTCAGTCCTAAAGGAAATGGTTAGTGGTTCTGTATATCTTTTCTTTCTTTATTATGGTCACAACTGAAGAATATTTATTAATGTATACATTTCCTTTTTAGCCAAGTAAATATGAAATATTACATTTGCGTTATTGCCAGCTGGTAGAGATTTTGGCTATTTTCACATGTTCTCCAGATAATCCTTAGCAGCTTTGCAGATAAAACACCTATGTTCACAGAGCTAATTAGCTCAAGTTCAAAACCTACCTGTTCAGAAAGCACTAATGTCAGGGGGTCTGCAGGCCAGCCACACAAATACCATTTTCAGAAGGTGAAGGTATTTTCCTTAGGAGTTTTCTGACTTGAATTAAGAGTGGCTTGGTTTCTGTCAACAACAATGCTATTTATATAATGTGCATATTATTGCTCAAATCTTTTTTTTAAATTAGCTCAAAGTCATAGATTTAGAAAAAAAATACTATCGATCAAAGGGTTGAGCTTGTTCTGTGTCATATGTCTGTGAAAGTTCTCATTCATCCAGGTCATGGTATATCTGTAAAAAATAAGCCAAGGCAACTGGACTGCTGTATTTTTCTTGACGATGTTTCACTGGTCATCTAACCAGCTTTCTCAATTCAGAATGACTTGTACAAATATGATCTGGGAATAAATATGGTGTATGTTGCTCCAATCCACATAATGTGTTAGGCACAACTAATAGAGGTCCACCGAAAAGCAACACACATGGGCCAGTACCTGCTATTTGACTCCCACCACCCTTTATACCACAAACTGGGAGTCTTCAGGACTCTACACCACCGGGCAGAGAAATTTCCCGCCAGAACAGAGGCCAAGATGAAGGAATTCAAATACCTCAGGGGGGCCCTTAAAACTTGCAGGTATAAAGACTGGGTCTTTGTCAAAACAGAAAAAAGGAGAGGAAAGAATGTCAAGAGTACCAGTGAGGGTGAAAACCTTGACAAACAGAAGAATTTGGTCATTCCATATGTAGCTGGGGTGTCTGAGAAACTCAGAATGGTTTTTAAAAAACATCACATCCCTGTCTGCTTTAAACCCAGCAATACACTGAGGCAACAACTGGTTCACCCAAAAGTCACAATGCAAAAAAACACAAGATGAACAACATTGTGTATTCAGTCCAGTGCAGTGAGGAGTGCTCAGAATTGTATGTCGGTGAAACAAAACAGCAGTTCACCAGCGTATGGCACAGCATAGAAGAGCAAAACCCTCTGGCCAGGATTCAGCAGTATACCTACATCCAAAAGAAAAAGGTCAAAAGAGGTGTGAAAGAGGCCATTTATGTAAAAATGGAGAAGCCAAGCTTGAATATAGTCTAACACATACAATGCTGTTTTAACACTTCCCTCTGGGCAGTTAATAACACCTCCTAGCTCCGATTATGCAAATACAATCGACACCTGGTTGCGACTAACAGATTATGTGGATTGGAGCAAAATTCACCATATTTATTCCCAGAGAATTGTTGTACAAGTCATTCTGAATTGAAAAAGCCGGTTGGATGGCCAGTGAAACGTCTTCCAGAAAAATACAGAAGGTCCAGTTGCCTTGACTTATTTTTTACAGATATTTGTTCTGTGTCAGTTTTTAGTTAAAGAAGAACTCCGAGCATATTAAAAATGAACCCCTGCAGTGGGGCTACCCCCACACTGCAAGGGTTAATTGCTTGTTTTGGTCTAGGATCCAAAATAAAAAATATATATACTCACTTCTCCGTTCTGGCTGTAGAATGCCCCTTGGCCTCCTCACGTCCAATGCAAGTAAATTGGCGTAATGATGTCACGGGTCCTTAGACTGCCAGAGCCTGGGGAAAAAGAGGCTGCAGGACCAGTCTAGCAGCGAGGCAGGACCGAAGATTGGATGAGTATATCTTTTTGTAGACCCTAGACCAAAATGAGCAGTTAACGCTTGCAGTGCGGGGGTAGTCTTTGCTAATGTGCCAGAACTTCCTGTAATAAAGACCAGTCAGTGCTGCTCTCCCTCCTTGTGCAGGGTGACTGCTCTTGTATCTGCCCCCTCCTGTAGTTTTTTGCAAACATCCTGCAAATATCCTGTACTGGGAGGAGCTGCTGGTTCCACAACTCTGCTCTCACAGCACAGTGATGATGATGTCTCTTCTACTTTGCCAAAGTGATACCTGGGTTCCAAAACGCATTTGGTGCACAAAAAGTTAACATTTTTGGAGCCCAGAGTTCGGCTATAAATTGCCTACAATTGTTTCACAACAGTATACATGAAAACCTATGTATACACAAAACCAACACTTTGCAGTTATCTGTTGGAACATGATAATAAAGAAATGGTATTTGTTTACTTTATTTTTTCAACTACCGTGGTCAAGGGAGGTTACTTCTCTCTGGAGCTCTTACGGGTCTGAACTATCATACTCAGCTGTTTCTAAGGCATCCATTAGACATGGATTTAAATAGCTTTGCAATGCAAGTACATTTATAAGAAACTACCTGCCTTTCTTGGTTCATTACTAGAGATTTTATACTGTTATGGAAATGACAAGGACAAATGTTTTGTTTGCATCTTAAATCACCTTATAGTGGACCTTTCACTAACTTTACAAGTCTGCATGAATACATTCCTGACATGTCACAATATACAGCAGAAGAATTTATTTAAAAAAAAAAAAGTGTACTTTTCTTTATTAAAAGCAGTTTTTGTACTCCAGTCAAAGTAACTTTGCCTACGTTGAGAATATGCCGTCAGTCTGTTGCAGGCAAGAGGAAGCATTTCCTCAGTCTCCTTTCTCTTTGTAAGATAATTTCAAATTTTAATGGTACACTACACATATGGCCACATGTACATGGAAAAAAAAGCCCTGAGATAGGAAGAAAAAGAGATGTGCCAACACGGCCAAGAAAAAGCATGGATTCTATGTTCACCAAATGCAGGATGTTACCAAGGCGCAGAGTATGTCATGACAAAGCAATCTCTAGTATCTCTAATGCGGAGGCTGTCAGCTGTATGAAGAAAAAAAATAAACACACACCACACCATTGACTGCTGCTCACACAACTCTCCAGAGACAGCAGTCATCCATTTTACAGTTTCAATTACCATGGCAACAATTAGAAATCTTCCTGGAGCAGTGTGTTTGTATTCAGCTTCCATAATAATCCATGCCTTGAGGTTTAAACAGATCATAAAACAGTGACCTTATTCCACTAACATGCTTCTACAATGCACATAGGTAGTGTTAAATAACTTGTGTTAAGCAGAGGAGTGTCACTGGTAGGGTTAAAAAAAAAAAATCACAAAAAAGCTGATATATGATTATTGGGTAATGCATTATACACTAAAGTAGAACGTCAGCTCAACAATTAAATACATGAACAGCTTAATCTGCTGGATATTTGTAGTTCTGCTAAGCCATTCTTGGTAAATGCATAAATCTGCCACCAGTGGCGTCACAGGGGTGGTGCGGGGGGTCACACCATTGGAGGGGTGACACCAAAATGACTGCCCGTCATTTTGGTGTCACCCCCCTATGAAAAGTCGGGCACTCGGTCACAGAACGAGAGCCTGACAGTGTCAGGAGAGAGGAGGGGACCTGGCGGCATACTTCCTCTCTCCCCTTCTCTCTCTGCCAGCGTCCATCACCAAGATGGCCACCGGTAGGCGTCAATAAGACGACCACGCATGCGCGATAACGTCAGGGTGGAGTGTCACCCCGTCTCCGCTCCGGGTGACACCCAGCCTCAGGACGCCCCTGTCTGCCACATAAAGCCTTGTTGGTGTTCCAACCAGTACCATGAAGGAGCATCATCACAACATTCTGTCCAGGAAAATGACCCACCGCCTAGGTTTCTCACATGCGCATGGTAAGGTTTTTTCCCGGGTTTATTACACACTTTTTGTTTTCTCAAAAAATCCTGTTGTGGGTCATGGAAGCCAGAGGTTTTGTAAAGTGTTCAGTGGGATAAAGTCTCCATTCCTAGGTCTACATCTTACCTGCTAGCCAGACCTTGATTTTAGTCTTAGATATTCCCAAGCCTTTATATACTGTATGTGAGCTGACTGGTGTTCATAGCTCTCACTCTGTTGTGGAAGCCTGCTGCAGGGAAAAAGGCTGAGTGCTGATAGAACACTAAAAATGTCAAAGTGCTGCCTGTTTGTTTTGGGATACCTATTAGGTGGGCACACTAATAATCAGGAGCTCATACAAGTTTATTTAGTAGCTCGGAATAGCAAACATATTGCTTGTTTTATGCTATGGGCTTGCTGTACAAAGCATTCCTACATTAAACTATGTTTATTATCTTGCTGTTCCTGGTTGTCCCTGTCTCGTGCATGGCTTACCCCTGATAATACCTGTTGAGCCTGTCCCCGTTACAATGTACATATCAGTTTAATTATTCAGCAAATTATTTAAGAGGAAGGAGCTTGACTTTTTCACAGTAATGGTCAATGGTTTGAAAAGCAACCTTAATTTCTGGATCTACTAAGTTTTTTGGCATGTGGTTTTCCAAGATAACCTCTGCCTATATTTCTCTGATATACCCTAAGGCTGGCCATACACTGCTCTATTTTTCTCATTCAACCCGCGGACTGAACAAAATAAAATAGAGCAGATTCCTCCATCAACACTACCAGCGCATCGATTGAGGAATCCCGCTGTTTGCATTGTATTCTGACAGCAGCTGACAGCCGCTGTCAGAATACCCGAACACAGCCGGCAGCCAGGCTCTGATCGCATGCAGACTTTCCAGCCGGATCTTTCAATCAGCTGATCGAGGGATGCCGACCGACAGCAGCACACACTGTGCGAATTTCGGACGTTTCCTCAAAAACCGGCCGAAATTCGCACAGTGTATGGGCACTAAGTAGCACAAGTTTCTGAAAGATTTATGTATTTTCCATCACCTTCTGTCCCAGTGCCAGTGACCACCAGGACAAACTAAGAGGGTGAGTTTCACCAGTAGGGACACAGACAAAAAAATGTTGTAACTGATATATTTTTCTACTACAGATTATACAATATTTGGTTTACAAACATAAACATTTAATACATAAAAAGGATCCCTAAAGTGCCAGGGGTCAGCAAAACTGAAAACACAAGGTGGCTGCCTGCCAGTTTACATGCATCCCTATTGGAAGATAGCCCCTCCATCTATGTTCTAGTGACACCTTTAAGAAACATATTTATAAAGCAGTGAATGTGACATTCATCAAAAATTCACATGTGGTGAATCAGTCAGTCATATTCACACAGAAGATTCAACTGTAGTGATTGTTTGTTAAATGTCAGCTTCACTGCCTTATAAATGTGCTCCTAAAAGTTTGTATTCTACATCACCTTCTGTTCACCAGGATGAACTGAGGGGATGAGTCTCGCCAGTGGGTAAGCAGACAGTAAAAAATAAAAAATGGTTCCCTATTCTATCATGAAAAATGCTGATGTGGCACTTATCCCGCAGTCTACCAATAAGCAATGACCTCTGGTCCTAGTAGAGCTATTTAAAAAGCTACATCTAGAGACAGTGGGGGGAATTCATAAAAACTGGAGCTGACAGACTCTGGAGCAATTGTCTATGGCAATCAATCAGCTTCTTTGTTTTATTTTCAAAGCTTAACTGAGGAAACTGAAAAGAGAAGCCGATTGGTTGCTATGGGCAACCACTGCAGATTCTGGCTGCTCAAGTTTTTATGAATTCCCCCCCCCCCAGTGTCTACAGTACACTGTAGTCCAATAGCTGTGGTTGCAACTTATACAGACGACAATAAAGGTTAGTTCCAGGCAGATGTAAAAAAGATTCAATAAAACAATTATTTTTAGCTGGTAATTGTACATGGATCTTCCTAAATGCACATCTGCATGTTTAAAAAAAAAAATTAGGCTGACATCGTGAGTGAATATTGCAATGGAGTTCTCCTTTAATATGTCTCTTTGAAGCTCCTGCACAACAGCACTAAGACTGGGGTGGGCAGTATATTGAGCCAACCAGGGCTACAGAACTCTCTATCTTACACTGGGAACATCTTAAGAAGAGGAGTTAGCAGAGTGATGACCTCATCAGCATGTTGTTGCTCTTTCACTGTCCAATCACAGGCTAGGACAGGTTCTATATTTAGCTATATTGCTCAACTGTAGTCTGGTATGAAAGGAGGTCCAAAGGTGTACATAACTTGGCTTTGCTATCTGGTAGGGGTGTCTGGATTATAGGAATAGCTCCACAGAATTACAAATCCTTTACTTTTGTTAGGTAAGACACATGTGCATTTCAACTGTATGTTTACCTGGCGTTCCACTTTGAGGAGGTTTATAGAGAACACTTCAGCTGATAGTCCTAGGTGCCCTAGGTAGATAGTCCTTAGATAGTCCTAGGTGGCATATCTAAGAGCTACAACATGTAAAGGATTTTTCTGTTTGTCATCTTTATTTCCAGGAATGTGAATAGCACCTCTGTTTAAATCAGTACTGAAACCTCTTTTTTTTCTTTTTTTTTTTTTTATAACCGGTGCATCTTTTTTGTCCTATGATTAACTTGCCAATTAAAAGAGAAGTAAAACTAAACCTGTTTTTTTTTTTTGCTTTACTTCTCTTTTGGGTCACAGGATTACATTCATTAATGTACTCATATGACTCAAAGCCAGCTCATAGTGGGCTACTGCTACTGTAGCCGCGGGGATAGAAATGCCCTGGCCACAGCTGATTGGGTTGGGAGGGGATGTCACTGACAGTTTTGCACGGGTTTGGGCAAACTCGGTTTACACCAAGCCCATGCACATCCCTAGTTCTGACTATAGGAAGCAAAACCCTACCGCTACCAAGATGGCCACCCCCAGACAAAGACACGATGCAGAAAAAAGATAAGGTAACTCAGTAATGGGGAAAGTTCAGCTGCAGAGAGACCACAGGCAATACTGATGACTAGCCCTTTGTCTTCTGCCTGTCTTGTTTTTGGGAACTGCTTCCAGAGTTCAGTTCCTCTTTAACGTTATAGACAATGTATTGTTTTCAGCCATTAAAGTGACACTAAACTCAGGAGGTAAATCTTAAAAATCAATTCAAGTACCTTAACTATCAACAAAAATGTAACTTATCTGTGCATCACTCGGCTGTAGATCCTCATATAATCTCTGAATTGGTACTGACACTGTCCTTCCTTCTGTATGGTGGCTACTTTTGTTCCCCATGGTGCCTTTGTGTGTTGTAAAGTAGCTGCTCCAAGCTCGCTCCCATGATGGACTACAATCTCAATACAAATCAGTAAACTAAACGTGAGATAGTACACCATCACAGGAGTGATCACCTGACTGGAGGGTTATCCACATAGTTTGGCAGTAGTGTAGGTGTGACAGTCAAGTGTCCACAAACTTTTAGTCATATATTGTAGCTTAGCACGCAAATGAGGAGCCGTCATCTCTAACTGGATAAAGGTTGGCCTGTTAATTTATTCCTTTCCTAGTTTACTAATTTGTATTGAAAGTTATACTCTTTACCGGGAGTGAGCTTGGAGCGTAAGCTACTTTACAACACTCACAGGGACCATGGGGAACAAAAGTAGCCACCCTCCAGAAGGAAGGACAGTGTCAGCATCAATTCAGAGATGATTTGAGGATCTACAGCCAAGTAACAAACAAATAACATATATTTTTATTAATAGTTATTGTACTTGAATGCATTTTTTTAACGATTTAACTCCTGAGTTTAGTGTTACTTTAGGCCTCATTCACACAGCTAAGGGTGGATCCTGTCTGCATCCGAGCACGGACACCCGCACAGATGTGCAGTTCGGGTGAGCGTACGGCGGCATACGGCTGCGTACTCCCATAGAGACGAACAGGCTGCTGCTTACAATCACATGCAGCACCTGTCCTTCCCGGGAAGGGCCCGATACGGTCATGCACGCCGCACATATCTGTATGGGCCGACACTTAGCTGTGTGAATGAGGCCTTAAAGTACCAGTAAATTACAGTCATTGCTCAGCACAACTAGCAGGAATTTGAGCCCCCATTGCAAAAATATAGGCGTCCTAATGGTATATATATATAACAGAAAAACAACTGTACAGTATAAACACTGACTGGGGACACTTATTGACAGTTGTCTGAGAGAGAAAATCTGTGAGGCGGGAAGGGAATTCTCCCCAAAGGGCCATAGCTGGCAAAAAATAAACTGACAGGGGTTTTAACACTTCCCTAGTCTATCCAAAACCTAAATGGAACCTTTTGGCTATATATACACTTTAAAAGTGGTCCTGTCACATATATAAACTACATACCTCCCAACTTTCTGAGATATAAAATAGGGACACCTTCCAGCACAATGTGTTTAGGCAATAGATGTACAATAAGTCGATGGAGAGACCCTCAGCACTCCTCACAGCAGTCCCGGCCAGATAAGAAAAAAGTGGTGCTCGCAGTGATGAATTACCACGGATGGCGCCGTGCAAACACAGGAAAGTCAGGAAATCACCAGCACTCAGTAGTAAAGATAAATATGTCCCTTTTATTGGACAGAAAGCGTCACAGACATCCAAATAAAATGACGTTTCGGGGCCGCGCAGGGTCCTTCCTCAAGGCAGAAATATGTGATGTTTAGGCAATAGACACACTCCTGCCACTCCCTCAGTTATGCGGACCATTTAAACTTTATATGTTGCACATTTTTGGTTAAACCCAGAATTATTGTTTTTCACCATTACCTTTCCTTTATACGGACTTTTAAAACAGCAAATGAGGAAAAAAAAAGAGATAAGCTTCAAACGTTTTAGTGAATAATAACACATCTGGTAGTTAAATGTCATATTTTAATAGATATATGTTCATCAGACCAAATGGAGGGCAACTTAGGAGGAGAGATGGACAGAGGGATCTGGTTCCAAATGAGGGAACGTTGGGAGGTATGAAACTGCAACCCTAATTCCCATAAATTTGGGACGCTGTGTGAAATCTACATAAAAGCAATGCAATGATGTGCAAACCTCATAAACCCATTTTTTATTTACAATAGAAAATAGAAAACATATTAAATGTTTATACTGGGAAAATGTACAATTTTAAGAAAAAATAAGGTAATTTTGAAATTGATAGCAACAACACGTATCAAAAAAAAGTTGGGACAGGGCCATGTGCATGGTGCAGCATCCCTCTTTTTTAACAACACTTTGTAAATGTCTGGGGACTGAGGAGACCTGTTGCTGGAGTTTTGGGAGAGGAATGTTGTCCCAGTCTTGCCAGATGTAGGATTCTAACTGCTCAAAAGTCTGTCGTATTTTTTGTTGTCTGGATGGAAGCATATGCTGCTCTAAAACCTGGATATATCTTTCAGCATTGATGGTGCCTTTCTACATGTGCAAGCTGGCCATTCCATATGCACTAATGCACCCCCATACCCTCAGACATGCATGCTTTCGAACTGAGTGCTGATAATAATCCGGAAGGCCCCTCTCCTGTTTAGTCCGGAGGATGTGGCACCCATGGTAGACAAAAAGAATGTCAAATTTCGGTTCGTCTGACCGCAGACGTTTTCCACTTTGCAACAGACCATTTTAAATGAGCTTTGGCCCAGATGAGACAGCAATGTTTCTGGATCAAATAAGACGTGGGGAAAGAGCATTAACTGAATTAGATTTAGAACTAACCCTTAGAAACAAGGTTTCACATTACTGTAATCGATGCAGCCAAAGAAGACTTCAGTTCACTTTGGTTTTTGTGCTTTTAAGCCTCATTCACACAGCGTTAAGTCGGGCCGTACACATCCGTGTGGCGTGCATAGCTGCATCAGGCTGTTCCAGGGAGGGACAGGTGCTGGGTGTGCTTCCACACAGCAGCCTGTTCTTCCCTATGGGAGGATGTGGCACACACACTCATACACACACACGAACTGCACATCCATCCTGTCTGCATCCGAGAACGGACACCCGGACCCGCACCGATGTGCAGCTCGGGTGTGCGTACGGCCGCGACTTCCCATAGGAAAAACAGGCTGCTACACGCAGCACCTGTCCCTCCCAGGAACTGCCCAATATGGCCGTGCACTAATGTGTACGGCCTGACATAACGCTGTGTGAATGAGGCCTTAGGCCCTTTCTTTACTTAAAGTCTATGTACATAAGGGCAGGATTAATCATTGAGCAAAACAGGCTCCGCTTGTTAGGGGGCGCCACAGAGTTTAATCTAGAGATCATGCCCTTAAAGGATAAGTGCACTTTAAAACAAAAGTGTACTTCTCCTTTTTGCCCCTTTTCCTTGAGTTAATGGATCCCGCTTTCTCACTCCACAGATACATACTTGCCAAGATCCGAATGCGGTGGCCTCCATATTTTTTATTTACATCCTGCGCCGCAATTCCTCTGTTTTCTGGCCGTGGAGGCACATGACATTACTACCCCATAGGCTTCTATAGAGCTTGTCTGCCTGCTTCTCACAACTGCAAACTTCCCTCAGTGATTTCCCTCATAATTTCTAAATTATCCCTCAGGCAGTTGCTTGATTTTCATCTATGTCCAATCTGTGAAATAAAATGAAAATGTTTTTATTTCAGTTGTTGGGTCTGGCCTGGGGCTGACCTGGAAGAAAACTGGAGAAGGTTAATACATTTTCAAACTTTTTTTCACTCTCTTATTGAGTGTTAATTTCATGCCCGTTACCAATGTATAAGGGGCACTATTTTTCAGCTGTGCTTAGGGCATCCATAGCCCTTAATCTGGCATCAATGTATAGGCATTCTTTTTTTTTCAGTTAGGGTAGGAAATAGTTAACACCCATGTCAGTGTATTTTTTTGGTGTCTGTGTTCCACTGGGGAGATTTCCCTTTCCGTGTCCTACAGATGCAACACGAAGTGAGAAGAAATCTCAACAAAGTAAGGGTCATTCCTTTCTTTGAGCATTGTCACCATGAACAGGCTTCGCCATTGAAAGATTTCCCCTCACCTCCTGCTCTGGTGACATCTATAAACTTTTGGATTTTCCATCACTTTCTGTCTCAGTGACAATGATCAACAGGACAAATATCCCCCGTGGGGACACAGTCAATAATAAAAGCCTAACAGGGTTCTAATATCCAAATGGTGCCCAGAACTTGGAAAAAAGTTTTGGATATAAATAAATAGGGTTTTAGGTATTTACATAACTCAAGGCCTGCAAAAGCAAGGTTGTTTTTCGAGTTTAGTGAGATAGGTTCAAATCACTGTGGCCTTTTTTTAAAGCGGAAAAGTCGGAACCTCTGTCCGGTTTTAACTGCTGTCTGGGTCCCTGCTGGGGAGTTTGACCCTCCTTATTGCTCCTGGTGTCCAGTTTGTTACTAGAACAGGAGGGTAAAATCTTCCAGTGGAGACATATGACCTGGTCACAAGTGTCTAATAGGGGAATTCCCTTCACTTTGGTGAGATTTCCTCACTTCCTGTTTTGTCTTCAAAAGAAAGTGAAGGGAAATCTCTCCAACATGACAAGAACGGCAAAAACACCATACTAAACATACTTCAATTCTTTTCTAAATACCCAAAGTGAAACGTTTTTCACTGTGTTTACTTTTCATTTCTGGGTGCACAAACTTGAAGTAAACAAGTTCTGTACACAATGAGGCATTTCAGTGAATGGACATTTCAGTGAATCGTACAATGCCATAAGGTAGGTCCTTACAGCTTGCATCGGCTTGCTCCAGCGGTCCTAAGATTTGTGAGTCATCACGTATAATACACTGCATTGGACCTGAGGATGCTGAGGGGGAAAGAGGCTGCAAGGACCATTCTAGCAGCCAGGTGTGTCTGAGGTTCGGGTGACTATTTCTTTGTCATTTTACACCCTACACGAAGAAGAGCACTTAATGCTGATTAGCCCAACTGAACCATTAATTTAGAGCAGCTAAATAGATTTCAGATGTATCAAAATAAAAGGCTTTCAAAGTTTCACAGTTCCTTTTCTTTCTAAAGCAGCCACAGCCATGTAGAAAAGCCTATCCCCTGCCAGCAGCTGCAAAGTGGGACCCATAACCTTTGTTGGGGAAGCAGTGACTACTCTGCAGAGGTCTGACACACACCCTGCTTCATCAGAGCCAGCTCAGCAATCAGCAAAGCCCATGCTTCTGCAGATTGGAGAACTCTGGCTCTGACTCAACAGTCTGTCGGGTCAGGCATTTTTACACAGGCTACAGCTGTTTAAAGCTGGCCATACACCTATAGATTGTCTGCATGTTTTCTATGGTCAGATGGAAAAAGTGCAACAGATTCCTCCATCTACGCTAAACTGTGTGGATAGAGGAATCTCCCACTGGGCCAAGCTTCAGTACCTAGTCGGCCCCGCTGACTGTCAAATACCTGAACAATGCTTTCATCCAATCAGATTGTTCAGGTATTTTGAGAGCCAGAGGGGCCGACTAGCAAGATACTGAAGCTTGGCCCAGTGGGAGATTCCTCCAACCACACAGTTTACTGTAGCTGGAGGAATTTGTTGCACTTTTTCCATCTGCCCATAGAAAATCTGCAGATAATCTATAAGTGTACGGCCAGTTTAAGAAAGAAAACAAACTGTAAGGGGGAATTCACTGCTGTGGCTGGGGATTCCTGTGGAAAGAGCCTATGGATTCTTGTGGCAGGAATACCATGTGTGTCCATTCAGATGCAGCTTCTGTGCCCGTTCTATCAAATGACCGGGTAACAGTGGTAGTCCACATGTAATTGTACATGGTACTATTACCTACGGTGCAGGATAGATGATTGTCCCTGGATGCATCTATCCTGTGTCCAGGATGTGTGGGCCTGCTGGGACCCTCCCACAGTTTTGCTCTCTGCACAGGCTATGTGCAGCACAGTGATGATGTCACTTCGTCTTTCACAAGGTAATATCCAGGATTGCAAAGTTGTATTTATATGCTTTGTGGCTATTGAGGTATATACTTAAATGACAGTCTTTGGGCCTGCATTTCAGCTTTAAGTTAGCCAATAAGAGATATCACTTTCACTTTTTAGGCATTGATCAATGGCTTAACACTGTAAAAACTGCTTATTTGACATGTATGTTTGCATTGCCTGTTTTTATTCTGACCATTCTCCTTCAGTAAGACCCAGAGAAAAGTGCAAAGTGCAGCAGCCAATTGCAGCCCTCGTTCATTAGCCTTCGTACATTAAACTTCCCTTTGTACTGTTGGAAATGCAACAGCATCTACTGACATACAGATGTACTTTGTCTTTTGAGCTGTAGATGGCAGTGTAGTGCAATGCTGGTCTCAATGTGCATGCTTATCTATGATACACAGGAAGTTTATTTTCCTTTCTGTTTTCTTCACAATGCTGTGTTCATACGTGTGATGTTCTGCTAAGCAAGTAAAACCTATTTCAGCATCCCACAAGATCTCAGTGCTTCATTTAAACACATAACCAACATGCACCAATAATGGCCTTAGATGTCATGGTGCTAGCTCCCTTTCACATAGCAAAGCTGCTGGTGTTGAGCATGAATGTGCACATACCTTTACGATGGGATTCATTCTATAGCTGGCAACCGCACTGCCTCAATGAAAGGATATGATAACTTATGAATTAAGTCAGAAACTAATTCCTATAACAAATGAGGCTCAATGAAAGACACAAGCTTTGATCACACAAAACACCGTAGGAGTGAAAATCATAAATGACATAAAGCATCATCGTTCGTCTACGTACATTGAGAAAAAAAAGGACAAGTACCTGAACGAGGACTACCAATGAATGCCTAAACCTTAAACCAAACACTAGCAATGGCATATAGAGAAAGCCCTCCTCCACATATACTGCACACCGCCAAGGCAATATTTACAGCACAGATCAATAGGCACCAGTAAACGGCATACACGTGACCCGCAAAAGTGCTCTGCTACTACAAAGAGGACAATGTAACCAAGAACAGTATGTTCTATCTGTATCATAAAGCTGTATCCTTGTTATGATTGAAACAGATACCCTTTATTACAAATACCCACATTTTAAAGCAGCATATCGCCATATCGAGGTACAAAATGTCAAAAGGACTGGTTAAATGAATGAGAAAATAATTGCCTGAAAACATCATGTAAATGGGATGTCATCAAGGTAAATAAAGATGGCCCATCCAGCTGTGATTGAGGCAGCTCAATGGCTGCAGTAGCTGCATAGCATGGGTACGAAATATTCAGCATGCAAAGGGTCTCTTTATAGGTCACTGAGATGCCGCACACACTTCCCCCAATGGCCAGTGTCAATCCAATCCACATCACAGACCTTATCCGTCATTTTGTTCAATACCGTTAGATCAGGTTTGTCGCTTGCAACGCTGCTGTTTACCAAAACTGAAATAAAAATTGTTGCACATGATCGGTTAACCTATTAGCATAGAGTCTCTGGGGATGTCTTCAGAGGAGAATGAAGGTGAGGCCCAGCCCAGTGTTGCAAGCCTTGCCATCATTAACAAGCACATAAACCCACAAGTGTAAGCATGCCGCATCACAAATATTATAATATGTACTATGCTAAAAGGAAGATGGTGTAAGATATTACAAAACATTAATAGTAAATATTATCATCAGCGGACAGTGCATCTCACTGCACCACTAATGAGGTCCATCTAGTAAAATGCATTGAAAAATCAAAGCCGGGGAGAGCTCACCATGTTGAAGTGTGGCAGAGGTGAAAGCTGAGCAGCCTGAATCCTGAATCCATTTTGCTTTTGCTGCTGACTGGATGGAGGCACACATCAGCAGCTGTGCTTGTGTGATGATGCTGAGGATGGCTGGATGGCAGACAGGCAGGCAGGCACAGGACCCCTCCCTCCTCCTTCTAGGGAGGCAGACAGAACATGAGCTCATGGAGCCTGCAAACTGCAATCTCCCTCCCTCAGTTCCTATGGAAACAAGGCTGTCATTACAATGGGAGATTGCTGCTCAGGCTTTCATAGCTAGGACTGCATGGTGCAATTAGGGCCTAGTGAGTGCAAAATGCTTTCCAGAAACTGTAGTAGATGAGAAACCCCACATGTGTCACATGCAATGGCTGATCTATTGTTTCAGCATACGGACACTTTCTGAAAATAAGAAAAAATGGAGATGCTACTATAAGCAACTATGGTCTCACTATTCAGTCAAGAATAGGTAGAATATAAACGATTGTTCCTGCTTCCGTAAGTCAGGAGTGGAACTGGGCACACATTTAACCTAAGATAAAGGGCTTGTTCACACTAGCCGCACAGTTAAATCAAGAGAGTTTAGAGAAGGTCTACGAAATTAGGGGATGAAAGGCCTAAATTATGTGAATTGCCTCGAGAAATGAAACGTATTCTGCGTCCGGTGCACCAGCGCGCGAAAACGACAATTGCACTACACACGTTACATATCGCCGTGAACGTCGCAGTGAGAGCAATCATTTTAGGGCCATCAATCACTGATAACACTAAACTGATGAGCGGTAAAAGCTTTTAAAGCGTCGCCTATGGCCAATTTTGGGAATTATCATTTTTTTGAGGTTTCGCGCGTGCACGCAATTTTAAGGCTTGACATGTTTGGTGTCTTTTTACCCGACGTGACCCCGTCTTTTATATTTTACCAAAAAATTGGGTAATAATAAATGTTTTATCATTTAATATAGGGGAAACATTTTTTTTTTAATTTCGGTAATTTTTCCTTAATATAGTAAAAAATAAAACCCCCAGTGGTGAATAAATACCACCAAAAGAAAGCTCTATCTGTCCCCAAAAAAGGGTATAAAATTAATTTCAGTACAGCGCTGCATGACGGAATAAATGTCAGTCAAAGTACCGCAGCGCTGAATACTGAAAAATGGCCTGGATGGGAAGGGGGTTTAACACCGCGGATGTCAACTGGTTAATTCAAGAAACGTTTAGATGAGCTTCTTAGTTCACTAAATATAGAAAGATATGGGAACTACTAAGAGCCAATTAAATACAGAGAAACACACACACACACACACAACACAAAACACATACACAAAGGTTGAACTGGATGGACCTGTGTCTTTATTCAACCTTACCTACTATGTAACTATGTAACATGTGATCACTGTTTCAGGAGCTGTTGGTGACAGATCAGTCACAGTGCTAGTAGCACGCAGTAAGTACGCTTCCAGAACAGAGCAGTGGATGCATATATGCGGCGGTCGGACTTTGAAACCACCTTACTTTCACTGCATCTATGTGTGATGCCAGGTAGAAGTGCTTAACTTACTGAGCAGAAAAAGAAGAAATCCTTTTTCAGCACAAAAATAAATGTAAGAAAACGACCCCCCACCTTAGCACACCAATGATTGGTTAATGCGACTAGGCTTTTTTCACCATTACTTTTCCTTCATACAGGCTTTTCAAGATATAAAAATGAATTTAGAGCCTGATCGAAAGTTTTAGTGCAGTTAAACACCATGGGTTATATTTATAAACAATTCCCAGAGGCATTTGACATTCAAATCTGAATATTCTTTCTGTGCAAATAGAGTCAAAAACAAGTGTTTATAATCTGCTCCATCTAGTGGTCATATTGTGGTATTACATTACAATCGACCTGAAAAGATAATATATTACGAGCGTTTGTTTTTGCCTCTGTTTGCACAGAATGAACATTTCCAGAGACAAATTGTTATTAAATAGACCCGATAGACATGGTAGTGACAATTTACATAGTACTTTTTTTTTATAAGGGCTGGTTTACACCATAAACAGTGCGTCAGCCTCTGAAATTCACTGTATCGCATAACGTCCGGCTTCCTGCGTTCAGGGGTGGGAGGGGGTGTGGTGTTGCATTGAAGTCAATGGCACTGCAGCTATACCCCCCTCCCGCAGTACGATTGCCCACACCTCAGCGCATGGCACATCAGTGCCTGCGTTCTAGTCCAGTGCGATCTGAAAAAATAGTGCTTGCTGCATTTTTGCAGATCGTACTGGACCGCACGTTCTGGTACGGGTGATCGCACTGTGGGCATCCCTCTCATCCCTGAACGCAGGAAGCCGGCCGGAATGCAATACAGTGCATTCCAGAGGCTGACTGCTCTGGAACGCACCGTTTATGGTGTGAACCTGACCTCAACGTTTGTACATTGAACCAAAAAGAGGGACATTTGAGGTGGAATGGGAGACAGAGGGATTTGGTTCCAAAAGAGGGACAGTCTCTCAAACAATTGTATCAATATGTGTTAGTGTTTTAAACATTTCTATAAGTAGTTTGTATATATTTATGCTCATTACATGCAAGCTCTGCTTCCTGTTTAATAGAGTTGCCCAATATTGTGCAAAAGGACCCATTCACACTTAAGCGCAGTGTTGCAGTACGCTAACAAATGTGTGTTAACATACATTAAGGGCTTGTTTACACCATGTCCATTGAGCTGCTTCTTTCTGCACACCACCACACGTGTATGACGTGAACAGGGTGCAACGAAAACGATAACATGTGCGTAGTTGTGTAGAAAATGCTCAACAGACATGATGTGAACAAGCCCTAATGTGTCACAATGTGGCCAAAAACTGACACGCATGACACCACAATACACACACGTTATGCATGTTTCTACATCTTGTTTGAATAGTACCTCATTGCACCAATACTTGTAATGAGTGTAACATTATGTTAACACTCATTACATGTATTGGTGCCATGCACTACCAGTCATTATGAATGGCACTCCGATTGACCTTCCCAGTGCCCACTACCGTGCCTTCCAGTGCACTGTCAATAAAGTTGCATGCATGCTTTAAGTCCCTTGCGTTGTGTGTTGCATTAAATAAATCAAACAACGCAAATGGGTCAAATCAAAACACAACACATCTTGACAAGTGACATAATGCGTGTGTGTTTAATGCATCACAACGGAACTAAGTAATGTAAATGTTCCTCTAATCTCAGTGCATTTCTAACAGATAGAGTTGACCTATTGAAAACAAAAGGTTCTCTTTAGTCTCTAATAGACATGTGCACTGCCAAAAAATTCGTTTAGTTTCATTTCGTTTTAAATTCGGATTTGTGTTATTTCATTTTTCAGGATTCGGGTGTGAAAGTCAATTCGGATTCGGAATTCGGACGAAATTCGTTAGTTCGTTCGAACATTCGTTTCGTTTGTGTTTCTTATTCGTTTCCTTCATTCGTTCGTTCGTTTGCAGCAAAGTGACATTTGAGGGGGAAAATGTTTTTTTTCAACGAACGAAACGAATAAGAAACGAAAACGAAACGAACGTTCGAACGAACTACCGCTACCGAATTTCGGAAACGGAAATTCGGATTCGTTTGCATTCCTTATATCTGTAATTCGGAATTCGGATACATCCGAATGTCCGAATTTCCGAAAATTCGTCCGAATTTCGATTGGGAACGAAACGAATCGCTCATGTCTAGTCTCTAATGATGTGAAACATCCAAGACGTTCCTGTAGTTCATGTGCTGTGTAGGTTATGGATCACGAGAAAGAGCTCCAGAGCAGCATTTTTTAATTCATAGCAAGACCATAAAATATTATGATTTGATAGTGCCACTCCTGACATGTACCTCAATGATTTATGTCATGTGTACATTTTAACAGTTTTCTTAAGGGCCTATACACACTATTGCGCCTAGAAAGGTGCATGTACACGCACAATTTGTGTTACTATGTGCATTACTGCATCGCAGTCGTGTGAATGGGCCCTAATGCAAAAGTATGAATGACTTATTGAATGAAAGTGCGTGCACAAATGGCAGCATGTCTTACATTACCATTACACTATACATTTGTTGGATATCTCGTTCCAAAATCATGGGCATTATTATAGAATTGCCAACCCTCCACCCCCTTTGTGGCTATAGTAGTCCCTACTCTTCTGTTAACGCTATCCACACGATTTTGGAGCGTGTCTGGGGGAATTTGTGTCCATTCAGCCAAAACAGCGTTTGTGAGGTCAGGTAGTGATGTTGGACAAGACCTGGCTCCCAAGCTACATCCCAATTGATTCCAAAGGTGTTCAATAGGGGGTTGAAAGCTCTATGCAGTCTACTTGATTTTCTCCACATTAAGCTCATTCTGAAACAGAAAAGGGCATTCCCCAGATTGTTTGAAGCGCATAATTGTCTAAAATGCATTTGTATGCTGTAGCATCAACAGTACCCATCACTGGAGGGCTACCCACATGCTTTTGGTTATATGTATTATGTGTTTATACCTATTATGCTTATAGTACTGCATTGTGTACACAATAACACACATCTACAGTCCAGAGAAGTCTTATCAGAAATGACCAAAAAGGATCCAACAAAAGTAGAAATAAAGCATAACAACTCACCTAATCATGAAAACACAAGGAATTGGGGGGCTGTAACAGAAGGCAGATTGTCCACTAAACGGCAAGGGAATCGCACATGGATCAATGTATGCAGGCAACAGTAAAGTATAATTGAGGTTCACTGAAGGTTGGGCTGCATTTCCGGGGACATGGTCTAACCTGATGGCTCCCTGGCAGCTTAGAAGTATGGACATGATAAACTGGATAAACTGGCTCACCAATATGTGGTTCTGCTTGAAACACTTCACCCTTCGTCAAATGTATAAACTACTTTTGACTGGAGCAGGATTGTCACTTTAAGTTGGTGCCCTCAGATCTGTCACTTTGCTACTGAACTTGTGAGTAGTGATTAGGTAGCTTTGAGTCAGTTAGACTGGCATGACCGTGATCTCAATTACAGTGTTGCAGTGTTCCTGCTTTATTCCCTTTCTTCTTCCTGGTGTTTTCCCTCTCCCCTCACCCTTCTCACCTTTTTTTTCTTCCATTTTGTCCGAGTTTTCTTGCTTCTCCTTTGGCTTTTTCTCCACATTTTCAGCTTTGTACTATCTTTGTATCCACTCGGACAATTGATGGATATTTCGCTACATCCACGACACTTCTGATACTTGTATAGCCTAGGTTTTATAGAGGATGACTCCTGCTAGGTGTATGGGACACCTGTATATTCTGGATGGTCCCTTATATTGCACGTATATTGGCACTGGCTGTACTGTAGATGGAAGAAAGGTGGACTGAAGGGTAGTGGGGAATTTCCTCCTTAGCCACCCCCTATTATACATAGCCTTATGCTTTATGATTGTTTGATATGTATTCTGGAAAATTGCATATGTATGTTGTTTGGTTATATGTGTATCAGTGACTACTACTGTGGCACTGTAGTTGGCAAATTCTGTTTCTCTTATTTTGTATTTGAAAAATGTGAAACTTATGCTTACACAATACTGTCAGGGAAGGCTTCGGCCCCTCCAATTTCATTCCCCAGCATAACAATAATCCCAAACACATGCGTGAAATCATAAAAAAAATCTGCAGTGAAAAGAGAAGATGGTTTGGCCTCCAAAGAGCCCCAATCTCAACATCACTGAGCCAGTCTGGGATTACTTGTAGAGGCAGAAGGAGGTAAGACAGCCAATGTCTGCAGTAGATCTGTGGCTTTACAACATTGTTTTACAAGCGTTTTCCCCTGAGTATCTCAGACTGATAAATGACACAAGAGTATACATATCCCAGACTTCATACATCTTTTCTGCCTGCTACTTCTAACCTTGTTAGTTGCTATAAATTTACAAGGCCAGATATGCTAAGATTGGCGGTTGTTGAAGAATATGATTCGTCACATGTAACATCTTAGTTTAATGCCATCACATGTCAAATAAACTATTCTGTTGGACTGCATAGAGTTTCTTTCCACTACTGCACATCTCTATTGCATCAAATACTTACCAACTCATTTTCTGAACCATTATTTGGCGCAGGTTGTGAGACTTTTCATGCAAAAAGCAAAACAAATGGCAAACACACTCATCAATTCATGACCAGCTTTAAAGCAAGGTGCACATGCAAGGGCTTTAAACAGTACAACAGTAAAACGTTTCCAGCATTCTCACCAGCCAGCCAGCAAAAAATTGTTGCATTTGGTGTGGGGACACACTCGGGGCTTCAGCTGCCTTTCTGGTAAACGGGGTTTCCGGGTGTGTGCCTGTGCCTTTAAAAAGATTGGGCTACCTTCTGGCAAACCTGCACCCAATTCATCCTTTGCTATATATGCTCCAAAATGGAGGCTCTCATAGATTAGAGATAGGACCACACTACACAGAGGGGCCTTGACGAGGCAGCATGGCTTCCACATATTCTGCAGAAGACGTGCAACTTATGCCCCATTCACACTGAGCGATTTATCGAGCGATTTTTGCAGCGATATCGCTCATATTTCCACGCGATATCGCTCTATGTAGCTTCTCCAATCCATTTCAATGGAGCTGTTCACATCTCGTCGCTCAATATCGCTTGTAGCTCCTACATGACCCTTTTTTCAAGCGATTTTGCTCCTGATTGCATACAGCCCAATAGGAAAAAGTCGCGTGCGACAAGTCGCTCAATATCGCGCGGAAAATCGCACGATTTTCATGTCGCTCAGTGTGAATGGGGCCTAATACCTCCCTGTTTAACCTTATAAGTTAGACAGTGGGTTTTTTTGCAGGCTGGCTGGTGAGTGTGCTGGGAAACTTTTTGCTGTTTTTGTGCAAAAAGTCGCACTTGGGGTTTTTTTTTTTTTTTACAATTGGTGCATCAGTTGCATCTTTCTTTTCAAACCCACAGTGTTACAGTATATGTGATCACTGTGGAGGGGAGATTTAGGACATTCTGTTTTTGTATCCCTGAAGTAAATTCATGATATCATTTTACCATTTTCCCTCTCTCAGCCTAGGCACAGCCACTTACCTGGAGTTCAAAAACTGCTATATAATGATAAAAGGTACATTTAAAAAATATATATTTTTGTTGTATATTGTGAATGGAATGTATTCATGTAGACTCTTTTAGTTACTGATAAATCAAATTTAAGACACATGCACACCCTATTTTTTATTAATATATTAAACAAATTAAACCCCTAAACATCTACAGCAGTGGTTCTCAACCTGTGTAACCTCAGGACCCACATTTGTCCTTGGTCATTAAGTCGGGACCCAAATCGCACTGCAATGGAATGCACGGCATTGCAGTAACAGACGTTCAGGTGCAAGCGATCAGAATGTGGGCGGGAGGTGCATTTGGAGTGTCATTCATATGAATGGCAATGCAACACACCTTCCACACCAGTACGTACATTAGGTGCGATTGCGTGATACAGTGCATTAATCGCATGGGACTGTGCGATTGACTGTACTAGTGTGAACAGACCCTCAAAAACACTGACAGACACACACAAACACACACTTCCCAAACAAATATTTGTTTTCTTTTTTTTTAAGATCCACACAGTCTACCTACCTTATTAGAACTGGAGTGGATCCTCAGCTTGGGGTTCAGTGTGGGCTGCTGTGCTGTGGCGGAGCTCCATCCATATGTGCATTGTTTGTACAGCTCCATTGCATGCCCTGTAGGGGTGCCAGGAGCCAGAATGTGACTCCAGTCTAGACACCCCTACAGGGCACATGTGGGACCTGTAAGCAATGCACACGTGGATGGAGCTCCCTTATGGCCATACTTCCAGCCCACCCCACCTCAAGCTGACACACAGGGTCGGGCAGCATATTTTGAATTGGCGCAAGAACTGACGGTGCTGCGCTAGGGGGAGGGTGCAGAGTCTCTCACCTAGAAAAGTGGAAGGCATGTGGCGACCCACTGAACATGGGATCACGACCCACCAGTTGAGAACCTAGGATCTACGGCATCTAGTTTTTGGCGTTTAGTATATACTTATATATACTGCTAATTTTAGGACCCATTCATACCTGTGCACTGTGGTAACATATTGTGAATGGCACTCAAATGCACCTTCCCATTGCTCCTGTGTTCGCTACACTAAAGTTGGCCATGCACCTATAGATTTTCTGGAGATTTTCTTTGGTCAGATGCCAAAAGTGCAACAGTTTCCTCCATCTACGCTAAACTGTGCGGATGGAGGAATCTACCACTGGGCCAAGCTTCAGTATCTTCCTAGTCAGCCCAGCTGGCTCTCAAAATACCTGAACAATCTGGTTGGATGCAGGCATTTGTTCAGGTATTTCGAGAGCCAGCGAGGCATAGATGGAGAAATCTGTTGCACTTTTTCCATCTGCCCATAGAAAATCTGCAGATAATCTATCGGTGTATGGCCAGCTTTAGCCAAACTTGGCGTAGGGGCGATTTTTGTTCTGTTGTGGTACACTAGAAAGCCCATTCACATAAATGGTTTGCCGTAACGCTACATATGCATTCATGTGGTATAACGTGCTTTTTATATGCAGTATGCCTGGGCGTGAGTAATCATTGGACATTTAGTCCCGTTGCCATCTGACACTACTAGGCCGGTGCACATGTGCAGAAACAAAGGGGAGGGGAGACTAGGTGCAAGGAATCATGGAACATGTAGCCTTAAAGCAGGAGATCACTTGATGCTGCAGTGAGTGCTCGCCAATCTGTAAGTTTGTGGAAAGGGGGCTCTGTGATCTGGAGCGGCACTGAGGAGTACTACATGTAGGTGTTTGCATACATACATACATACATTTGCAGTAAATAATGTAATGGGAATGTTTTTCTGGCTGGTTAGATAGCAGTCATTCAAAATACTTGGAACATTTGATATTATTTGTGGAGGGTGTCAAGGGCATTAACTTAAGAAGTTAAGGGTAGAAAATTTAAGTTTAAGAGGTTTAGGGTCATGGTGCTAAATCCAAAGGGGAGGAAGTTAGCAGGTCACGGATTGAGGACTTTAGTTTAGGTGGGGGTTTAAGTTCAGGAGGTTTTAAAGGGTTGGAGGTCCTTAGTTTGGGCAGCTTTAGGTCAGGGCACCTTAATGTGTGGGGCGTGGACTTCAGTGTTAAGCATGACTGTAGCCCCCCCACCTCCCTAAGCTAAGGGAAAATTGCCTTAAAAAGTGTAGATTCCCTTGCAAAGGGAACAGCCTATTTGCCTTTAGTAAATAAACCCTTTTGTCTCTTGGTCAGTGCAGTTTACATTCCCGGCATCTATAAGAAGTCAAATAGTGGCACATACTTGGGAATTGCATTATAATTGGCCCTCCTATTGACAAATAAGCAAGACACTGGCAGCATAATATTAGATCTTCAGTTTCTTTTCAGTTTTATATAGAGTTGGCAAGGATTAGAAGCTTTCTTAGGTTTTTTTTTTTATTGCTGTCTGTGTCATCACTATGGAGATTTACTCTCAGCTCCTGTCCTAGTGACACCCAATTTTACTCCAATGCACAATGTCCAAAGTCATCCCAGCAGAGAGAGGAGAAACACACAGCAATACAAAATTGTCAGAGCACTGAACTCTTCTCCACACTCCACAACCAAAAATAATTTTGGTTGTTGGTCCACTCTAATTATATAAGGATCACGATTAAGGTAAAACAGGAATGATAGAGACAAATTAAATAAAAGTATTATGTGCTGGGGCCTGATGTGCTTCGGAATCAGGAGTAAGGCAAGTAAATGCCTCAGTAAATAAACTACCATAAGCTACTAATGAATCTAAATGGATCATCTATTAATATTTGTAAAAATATTTGCCACTGCACTGTTAATAGTATATCAGGTCTGTGCAACATTCTAAACATCTCCCTCTAGAGGCCACTTTTCAGATTGCATTACAGAAAACCTGTGTTAAATGAATAGTATAGGGTGCCACTGCTTGCTTTTCCTAAAAATACTAATTGCATGGCTGTATTGCTCATTCAATAACTTTCTGATTCTCTGAGGCAGCACAACCATGAAAGTCAGGAGTCCTGAATTTACGTGCTGAATGCTTGTTCCTGGTCAACAACTTAAATTGAAAGCAATGGTCCACTTTTCAGTACACCTGTAAAAAAAAATGGCCTCCTGAAATTTTTTTCTGTTTGGCTGCATCTGCAATATTTTTGAGCCACACAATTGGAGCAAATGAAAGCCAGGCTTCCTTATCTCTGTACTTGTCCAGGGTCAATGACTTAGAAAATACTTTGATGCCAAAGCATCAGCATGACAGGCCTTTAACATTTTCAGTAGAGGTCAGCAATGACAACCTCCATACCTCCTAAGAAGTTCTACCGCTTGTCTGTAATGTTTTTGCTAAAAATAGCAGTGCACTTCTTGGTATCTGAGTGTGCCTACAGTCTAATTGCTGTATGAGATCTAAAGAACTCTGGGAAAATCACAAATTAACCCCCACAGTGGGGCTACCCCTGCACTGCAAGGGTTATGTGCTAATTTTGATCTACGGCCTAACAAAAAAAATATTAGAGTTAGACTAACAGGTAACTTTTTTTCAGGGGGTCTTTCCAGGACAGCACATGAGAGAGCATGACTCCACCCCCAGAGGCAGGAAACACAAACACGTCAGGTTTTAAAAAAGGAGGTCCCTCACATAGTCTGTCAGTATTTTTGTTGAGAACCCAGGCCATCACTGAAAGACAAACAAAACGTATCAACCAAACTATAAAAGGGAGGGAACTCTGCTGCCGTGAAAAGACTACTAAAAACAGAGTTACTAGTAAGTCTAACTCTGATTTTCTCTAGTCGTCTTTCCAGGACAGCACATGAGAGGATGAGCAAGAACTTACCAATCAGGGTGGGACCAACGTCTAAGAAGCTTTCTCCCAAAAGCCTGATCCTGACTTGAGAGAAGGTCCAACCGATAATGACGACAGAAAGTAGTTAGACCGGTTGGCAGCAAGGCGGATTTGTTCTGGAATGGCCCCGGCCTGCTCCTCCCAGCAGGTGGCTAAGGCCCTGGTTGAATGAGCCAAGGGCCCAAAAGGGCAAACCTCCCCCATGGCAGTGTAAGCTGAAACAATAGCTTGCCTAATCCACCTAGCAATAATAATTTTTGAAGCATGTAGACCCTTCTTTTTATCTGTATGGACAACAAACAGGGCCTTAGATTTCCTGAAGACTTTAGTAAAATCTAAATACCTTAAAACGGAATTTCTGACATCCAATAAATGGATTCCGGTTCCTTAGCATTAGCTGTCCTGGAACCGAAGGAAGGTAATACAATGTCTTGGGGCCTGTGAAATTAAGAGGAAACCTTAGGTAAAAACTCTAAGTCAGTTTTTAAGACTAATCTATCTTTAAAGAGAGAGGGCTTGGATCTCACTAACTCTACAGGCAGTAGTGAAGGCGACCAGGAAAGCCATATTTAAAGTACAAAACTTCAGATCCTCAGAAGGTTCAAAAGGGGGCTTAAGTAGACCCTGCAGCACAATACACAGGTCCCACTTAGGAGCAGCCTTGACCGGCAGAGGTCTAGCCCTTGCTAAGATCTTAATAACCTAGCCACTTATCAAGAATTACACTAAGAGATGAAATTTGCACCTTCAGTGTACTAATGGCCAAACCCTTATCCACCCCATCCTGAAGAAACTCTAAGATAGATGGGGCATTTTTGGATCTTTGGTTATCTAGACACCAATTAGAAAAATCTTTCCAGGTTTGAGCATAAATCTCCCTTGTCACTTTTTTCCTGCTGGATAGAAGTGTTGCAATAACCTTGTCCAACAGACCCTTACTTCTCAGGAGCCCCTCCTTTGAAGCAAAGCCACCAATTTGAAACACTCTTTATGGGGATGAAGGACCGGACCCTGGCTGAGCAGAGTCTTGAAGGATGGAGCCAAGGCAGTTCCATCACTAGACATTTTAGGACCGAGAACCAAGCCCTTTTGGGCCAAAAGGGAGCTATGAGAATAAGTGTCGTGTTCACCTCCCTGAATTTCCTCAGGACTAGAGGCAATAACTTGAAAGGAGGGAAAGCGTAGTACAGCTGGAAGGACCAAGGATGAGCTAACGCATCCATCATTGCGGGAGCACTTCCTTTTTGGAGAGAGAAGAAAACCTCTGTTTTTGTGTTTCACTGGGAAGCAAAAA
>NW_017306529.1:969847-1029569 GCF_000935625.1 Nanorana parkeri
TGAAAAATGGAGCAGGAGAAGAAAGCCCGAATAACCCATCCACTGCTAGTAGGTCATCCAGGAGGCCCAAGGAAAAATGAGGTGGGGGGCACACAATGCCTAGCACAGCACAGAGAGAGCAAGGCTCCCCCAGCAAGAGTTCCAACGAGAATGTTTTATCCAGAGGAGGAAACACAAATACTAACAGATTATCTGAACAGTGTTAATTTAGTCGACTAACAATTTTCGTCATCCTTTTTTCACCAACAACACTTTTTCAGTGACTAAAACTAAGTTATGATGACTTAAAACTATAACGAAAATATATTGACATTTTAGTCGACTAACTAAAACTAGACTAAAATGTTAGGGGGAGATGATTTGGGAAGAGAACCAATCTGAACTTCCAGTTCCGGTTCCATCCTGAATAAATGGCTAATAAGGAATATGTGCAATGACATTACAGCCAATAACGTTTTTAATTTTAATATTGTAGAGTTGCACTTCTGCTTGAAAGAATGAAGAGTGTCTTATGCAAGTTGTTGTAATGAATCCATATCTAATTACTGGTCCTTTGTTGAAAATACTCAATATTATTGTTTCTTTAAACCAAGTCTTATAATCTAATTTTAAGACAAATAAAGGCATGTTATATATCACAACAGTTACATTTGTGTCTGTATTGCATGTTCAAATCTTAATACCATAAGTAATAGGTTAACAGATGTTTACTCCAGGAGTATATATGAGATTGGAAATTCTAAATAAATTCTTAAATTACTCTTTGACTAAACCCACTAGATTTTAGTCGACTAAATCTACTGTAGATTTAGTCGACTAAAATCTTATGATATTTTGTCGACTACAACTAGGCTAAAACAATTCAGATGACTAAAACTAATGTAATTTTAGTCAAAAGACTATGACTAAATCTAAAGTTGCTGTAAAAATTAACATTTTATCTAAGGGACCACCTATTTAAAGCCTGATGTGTTTGTTTCTCCTGCCTCTGGGGTCGGAGTCATGCTCTCTCATGTGCCGTTCTGAGAAGACAACTAGAGGAAAACAAAAAAGATATACTCTCCTGAGCCTCGGTCCCACCTGGCTGTTAGACCAGTCCCCGCAGCCTCTTCTCCCCCGGGCTCCGGCGGTCTAAGCCCTGCTGATATCCTCACATTTAATACAAGTCCATTAACTTCCGCTGGATGTGAAGACGCAGCCAAGCATAGCAAAGTCAGAGTGAAGGGGGAGAGAGGTAAGTGGCGCCGGATCGAGGATCAGGTGTGCATATCTTTTATTTTAAATCCAAGACGAAAACAAGCACTTAACCCTTGAAGTGAGGGGGTAGCCCGACTGCAAGGGTTAATTTAGAGTTCTTTAAGTTACTGCTGCCTCTGATCTGCTATTTTCAGATTTTGAATGAGATTTGGAGGAGTCACTTTGGCGCTGCTTATTGTTTCCTCTGCTGGAGGCTCTGGCATGAGGAAGCAAAGCCCTGCCTCTACAAGATGACCATCCCCACACAGAGACACAGTGCAGAACAATGCATGATAAGTTAGTAGGGTGTTCACAAGCAATACTGACTAGTTTTTTACCTTCTGCCTGCCTTTTTGGGAACAGCTTCTAAATCTAAGTTCCTCTTGAAATCTGCAAAATATAGCATGCATAGGTGTTAGATACTCATTATCCAGAAAACCATAATAAAAGGAAAAGAAAAAAAAAAAAACAGTTAAAGTGAACCTGTGCTTTGACCATGCAAAGCAACACAAAAGAAATGAGGGAGTCACGTTCCTGGACCTGGAAGTACCTTGCATTTCCATTTGTTTCTGGTGGTGAACAAAGGATCTGGGGTATGAAAGTAAGCAGAGTCAGACATTAAAGTGAGTTTATTACTATGCCCTACACGGCCAATGCATGGCTCCACTTTAACTGCTGAATATGTCTATTTTAAAGAATTTGCACTGCCTGCAGGAACGAATAGATTCCAATTTCAGGTCCACATATATTCTCAATACATATATAGGCATTAATATAAATGATTATTTTCATTCACATCATCTCACAACCACTTTTCAGCCAACTCAAATTAGCTCAGGTTCATATGTATATGAATCGCCACTATACATACTAGAGTAGGATAATCCTACAGCCTTTTGTATAATGGTGTATTGGTGCTTTTTAAGAATTTTAGTGTATGCACTCCTGTGTTTTGACCAACCATTTTAGGTCAATCACTGGTACAAGGCTGGTCATAAACCTTAGAAGCATCGCACGACTTTCCTTAAGCAAAGGTTGTAAGGTGATTAAAATTTCGTACGATCTGCCCATCTTGGACAGGCAGATCGCACTTGGGATGATTGCAGTGCTGAGCGGGCAGTGTGCGCTTGCGCACACCAGCCCATGCGGCATTTGTCTTCCGAGCACGCTACCAACCTGCCGAAAATCTTAGGTTTTTTGAATGTGCTAGGAAGACGAAAGTCGTGCGACCGTACAGTAGATGCGGTGGCACGCTGCCCATACACCTGCCAATTATCGTACGATCACGGGATCAACCGCGATTATCGTACGATAATCGGCAGGTGTATGGGCACCTTAAATGTTATTGTTTAATTAGATTGCACAAGAGTCGATAAAGTCCAGTGCGCTGTTCCAAAGAATAGAGCTTGCTTGCACAAATGAGTAAAAGGCCTTCTTCAATTCATCCAATTGCGACACCTCAAGTGAAGAACTAGCACAATTCGTTGTGTATATTGTGGTGTGTGAGCTGAATAAACAGACCGTACTAAACAGACACGTTTGATTTCCAGTCTTGCTTTTATTGTCCGTTAACAAATTCAATTCAGATAGAACATTTCTCCACTAATACTTAAATGGAAACATAAAATTCAGTTACTTACTGTTTAACATGGTTTAGATTAAAATAAAGTTGCTCGTTATTAAACCCAGCTGTTGATCTTATTGCACGTTACTGTAAAAAGGGTTTTTGTTTCTAGAACATTCACAGCTATGTAAGACTTGCAATCCGTTTGTTCTTAATACTATGAAACATTCTTGGAAATATATATACTGTATAGACTGAAGCTTTGGGAATGATTCTTATAATGGTCTTTGGTTACAAAAACTGAAATGACAATAAAATAAACAGAGCATACAGTGAGGAAATGTTGAAAGCTCTGGAGATTTCATGGATACTCACATACATTTCGACTCTTTAGTTGTATATACATATGTGAAACGTGCAGTGTTAAAACCTCTCAGCTAAACTTTTGAACAACCCCAAGTCTAAACTGCAAAACAATGATAAATACTCATATAAGAAATGAGCTTCAGAGCATCTTCTAATATTAAAACAAGTAAAACAGTTTATATTCACAATAAGATCATCCTCCATTAGTTTCAGCAATGAAGGAGCTGAGTGACTGGAGGTACAGGACTCAGGTCTTGAGTTATATACGGTGACTATAGTTTAGAAGTAGCCGTGACTGATTTACTATTTTTATATTGGAGGTGCTATGAAATGAGGCTCTTATACATGTATATGTAGATTGTTTAAACATTTAACTGTTAGAATTGCTCACAAAAATGCAATTTTCACACCTTCTGGGTCCCTATCAGAATGTTCCTCTTTCTGGGTGTCAGATATCTCCCACTGGGGCAAGCCAACTATCACAGAATATTAGGGAAGAGGATTTATTTCTCATGAATTGGTGGAACTAGGGCACGGAGGTGATCATTACATACACACACGACTATCCCTATACCCTTCCTGCAATAGTGGACAGTAAATATCAAATGGAATCGGTTCAAAACTAGTTTCAAACTGATTGCTCATCTCTATTTCTGCATTAACCATCAGGTGAAAGTTACAAAAATTGCACATACCCTAAATATACCCGTCCTCACTTGTCCTTCAAATAAATAGTAACCTCTTGCATTCTTAGACATTGCAAAGATTTGCTTAGAATCCAATGACGTACCCAACCCTTCAAGCTTTTGTAATAGGTAAGAAGTGTGAGTGGTGGAAGGTAAAATACGGTCAGAGTAAAAGTATACAGTAACTTAAGGTCGAACACAGCAGTTAATATCTTTATTAGCTACATTGCAAAAAAAAATCCTGTTCTTATTTCCCATGAGCAAGTAAAAAATTGATCTGTTATCAGTATTTTTTGTTCAGCAGCCATTTAACTGTGGCAAACAATCCATGATTAAAGAGTAGATTAGTGTAGTAGGCTCATGGGGTGCTCAATAATAATAATAAAACTCAACCAATGCTTGGGGTCATAAATTAACTTTCAGCCACATCAGATCAAGCACTGAATAGGAGGCCCAACAGCACAGCAGCCCAGAGTACTATCAGGCTGCATAATGATTTATCTGGAATATAGAATTTGGCAAAAAAGTGGAATAAATGGATGAATATAGAGCTCAGGCACATGTACTCTGCAGTTGTATTGTACTTGTATACGTCTCATTGGTAGAAAGACTTACTGCCTTGCAGCTAATAAGTTGTTTGGACATCTAACTCAGGGGTGTCAAACTCAATTTAATCGTGGGCCGCATCAACATTATGGTTGCCCTCAAAAGGTATCTGTAAGACTATATAAATGTATCTAATCTTTATCATAATTGCCTCTGCATTCGATTATCACTGGTTTTAGTAATAACTTAATACCTAGATCTGAAAGTAGAAGTGTAGGAGATGGCCTGGTGGGCTGGATTCGGCCCCTGGGCCTTGAGTTTGACACAAGTGATCTAACTGGTAGCCAACTGAACCATAGTAGCTAAATAACCTCTATAAACTTGACAATCTCTCATACTTCTAATGTGATAAAATAGAATAATTTTACATCCAAACCTATCTACAGATATAAGTAGTTACAGTTAATAATTTTTCTCACATTTAAATAACGCACTCTACCATTGCACAGCAATTGAACAATAAGGACATCAAAATGTTACATAGAAGCCTATCACTGAGCGAGACTGTTCAGGCTAAAAGAAGGCGATTCTATAGTTTGGCAAGACATGTTAAAATCGTCCCTTTATTTCACCTAGCACATGAAGGAAAACAAGGCAGATAGATGCGTAGTCATGTGATCTGATGATAGCCAATAAACTACTTGTAAATGATCAAAAACAGTGTATACTGTGAGAAACAGTACTCTAAGTTTAAACAGGTTAAAATTTTAATATATTCAAAACCAAGACTCTACTTTTTGAACCCCAAGTAGCTTTGACTCCATAGGGCTTGAAGTTTGCCTCCTATTGATAAAGGAAGCATGTAGGTAATTCATCTTGCTAGCACCTACCAAAAACAGAAAAATTGAATATGGTCGAGTGGATCCTGAAAAGGCATAGCAGAAACGTACTACTATTTAGAAGTATGGTTAGGCTTATGGGACGTGATCTGCGATTGGCTACTATATGCTCCTAGATAGCATTTCCTGGTGCATCACCTTATTACATACAGTTACATGTCTAACTGCAAAACTATCATATACCTAATTTCTGTAATGCTTCAGCTGTAGCAATAATAACCTATTCTTCAGTGAAAGCTATGAAGATCTAATTCACTTTGAGAAGTCTTTTTAGGAATAGTTTATTAAAATGAACGAGATGCATGAAGGATTTTTATTTTACTACACATATACACAACATAAAAATTGGTTTCAAGCGACAATTACCTCAATGATAGGGCACGCTTATTGCAGAATGTGCTTTAACCACGTGCAAGTCTGTAAATCCCATTAGAATTCTCATTTTATTAGGGCCCATGTTGACAGGATTTGGGGTCAAGGACTAGATGCAGCTTTCTTTAGGTTGTATCTTAAATTAATTTGGGAAGCTTTACATATCATTCAGACTATATTGATAGGTGTATTCAACCTACAGTTGATCATCTTTTGACCTTCGCCTGACCTCCTTAGCTGCATCCACCTGCTTCAAGCTGCCTTAGTGTTCCCATTGACGTGTATGGGGAAAAAAAAGCAGTTCTGAACAAACAAAAGCCTGTTGATACAGTTCCCTAGCTTGAACAAGAGTTTTACAAAAGTCAATCACATGAAATCAAGTTTGAACTTTATCTAATACCCAATGTGCTGTAAATGTCAGCATGAATTTGGAGTTTAGTCTTAGCAGAACTTTGGGGCTTTATGAAATAAAAAAAAAGATGTCTGGCTGTCATTACATGATGATCTCAGACCTGGTAAATACTATGGCATACACATAAATATTCTTAATGTTAAGAAATACTAAAATGGTATTCACTAGACTAGCCTAGCCTACTTCAGAACTACTACATGTTCATAAAACCTGTGCACATTACAACTATTTTCACTTTGTATCACAACAGGCATACCACTTTACAAAAATATTTATTACTACTATAGAATCCATACCCTTAACATTTGGAGTCCATCCCTGGTTTTCTGGGACATCACAAAAAATCATTTCCAGCTGAGGCTTCCACTTTCCCAGCCTTAGTCTTTGTTCTCTTACAAGTAGCACCAAAATATAGCGTTTAGAGCGGACATACTTATTCTTTCTTACCATGGGGCTATTATTTAGTCTGCACTTTTTTAGGAAATAAATGTCAGTTCTGTACTTGGACCCTAAAATATATGATTTCCCACATGTAATATATGCAGATATAAACTCATGGGCCCACTGAAAGTCTAAACCACCAGTTATGGATATCTGGCTGGGACTGTTAATTCCTGGTATCCAAATCCTTGGGCACTGCAATAACTACTCATGTTAAACAAATGTACTTTGTATTAGCATGAAGATGCTCACCAAGCCAGCCAGTGGTGACAAAAAAATGCAGATTACTAGTTGTTTCATACAGTTTGCCATATCTTCTAAAACCATACATTGCACAATCTGGTTTTCCCTTGATTTCTTTGGCTCTCCTATTCTCTTAAAATGTAATGTCAACAAACAGCTCTCTGAACAATGGAATTCCAAATACTAAAAGCAATAACTATCTATCTATATCTAAGCTCATCTGCAACTTCAAAATAAAAGCAATTGCCATTATAACCCAATTTCTTTCAATGCCTTCAGAGACAGTGGGGAAGGGCACTGAAATTTCGGCCGAAAATGGTACAATGGCAACATACCAATAGTACCATAACGGCCAAAAATGCAGCAGAAAAAGCAGTGCATTTCTAGCTCTCTCCTTCACACTGGACGCCAGTCTGTGTCCCCTCCAATGCCCACTGTTCTCCCCTGCCTTTGTCTGCAGAGACAGTGGGGATCCAAGGGGACACAGATCAGCGTCCAGCAGGGAGGAAAGAAGCTTTCAGGAAACCGGGTGGGGTTGGTGCAGGTATAAGACAACTCTCAGGATGTCAAGCAGGGCGGACCCAGGAGGAGAGAGCTGTCAGCTGTCTCAGGAGGCTGAGCTCTCCTCCCACACCGCCCCGCTCGATCTCCTTTGACAGGCCAAGCAGGATAGAGAGCGGGTTACAAGTACTCAGCGATCAGACCTCATCACTGAGTGCTTGTGATAACTGAGGACACAGTATGCATACCGTGTTCCCAATTATAAATGAACAGGAAGTGCTCTACATCACTTCCTGTTCATTCATGATTGTGGACATAGTAACTCCTCAGTTTATGAATGGACAGGAGCACTCAGTATGGAGGCTTCCTGTTCATTCATAACAGGGGCTACAGAAAAAGAGATTTAGAACTCTGTGTCCTCAATCTCTTTTTTAAAAGGGGAATATTAGGGATATGTTTAGACCCCTAATAGTAAAGGAAAAAAAATACAAATAAAATAATGTAATAATTTAAACATTTTTAAAAAGGTTGGGGAAAAAAAAAGTCGGTTTCGGCCTGACTAAATTGTTATTTTCGGTTTCGGCCTAAATTTTTTTATTGTGGTGCACCCCTAGTTAGAACCTTTGTTAGGCTATAAATGCTGGTAGTATCCCCATTGTGGAGATTTCCCCACACTAACTGTCCGTACACCTAGAAAGGAAATAAGGAAAAAAAAACTTGATCAAAGGCAGCAATAAAGACTAGACATAACTGTTCCTAACTGTACTGTAAAAATAGGTTTTTATTGCTGTGGACACACTGGGGAAATTGTCCCCTGTTGTGTCTTAAACGCAACATATAGCAATTGAGGAGGAGTCTCCCATCAACAAAATGTAGACATAGGTACTAACCTTTTCTTACTCTAGCTTCTAACCATTTCCCACTCCATTTAGAACTAAAACAAACTGCTTATAACATACCTCAATTACAACTGGCATTGAGAATCCCTAAAGTAAAGTGTCTAAACAGAGCAGAGCACAAGTAAACTTTGGAAATTCATTCATTATGCAAAGAAACTGGTGTGATTAAGAATAGTGTTTCGAAATTAGGTCAGTGACCTCTTACATGTCTATCTAACTAACTAAACACATATGAGAATACGGCACTGGCTGAACATATGAACCTGCAATGTCAGAAAACAACCTTAAATTATTGCGTAAAACAAGGCCTTGATGTTGCGGTTCACTTAAACTCAAAATAATCTGCTGCATATTACATTAAAATAATCCTAACACAATCTAAACACAATGTTATTCACCAAGAAAATGACAGCAGGTCATAACTCACTAAAAGGACCACCTGCTAAAATTGGCAGCCAGGAATTTATTCCGAGATTATGTTGCCCAAGGCACATGTAATTGAGGATGTCATTCCATTCTGACTCCAGCCCACTACAGAAGGGCTTTTGGTGAGACCAAAAGGGTATGATGTCAGCCTATGCCACAAACCATGTGCTACATTTCCAGGATGGCCTGGTTTACTGTAAATTGTGCCATTACTTTCTAGTGCTTATTAAAATGCTGCAGTATTTTAAAAACATGATAGAGAACTGCAATATATATTTGCAGTTAGAAATAAATACTTTATTAACAAAGCAATTGACGAAGAACGGGGTGAGTAAGGGCACTCATACACAGCCTGATTACTGCCAATATAACAGATTTGACCATATTTGTGAGGACTGAACTATGTAGAGATTAACAAACTAATGATAATTAGTGTGTCTGAGCACCACAAATGAGGAGAAAATTATGGCAGGTCCCAGCAATACTGCAACAGAAACAATGAAGGACAGATATTGTAGCAATTATGGTACTCCAAAAGAAATATGTCCGTCTATGGGGAGCTCTACACAAGAGCATCATTAAACAATGCACTGGACTAATTTAGTGAAAACAATAAGGGATGTCCCTCATAATAACAAATGGCACTTCATCCAGCAGCATATACATAAGTCCATAAGATTAGGAAATAAACTGGTATTTTAAAAAACAAAAACATAGAAAAAGGCTGTGTTCGGGTAATACATTGGCCACCGAAAACTAATAATGGTAGATATAATAATGGCCATGGTAGATTCTCAATTCTGTCCCCAGGCACATCAGATTTTTTTTGTGTCCTGTCCAAACATCAATGCATGAAATACCACTCTCATAACACCGCTGCACATTGCAAAGACTGAAGATTTTGTTTCTATCACTGAACTACCTTTACCACTGCAACAGTTTGATTTTTAGGTTTCAGCTTTTGTGCGAGGGATAAAAGTAGAAAGATTGCATTGACAATAATGGTGAACAATTCTGGGTATACCCAATCTTTTTTGGCATATAAATTCTTAATGGTCCACATATCTGGGGGCATGGCAGGGATGTGCCCATTGCTTAAATACATTGAGGGGAATTTTTTTTTTTAAAGTCAAGACAAAGTGTGTCCCATCGCACTCCAGACCGTAAAGTGCGAGCTTCAAAGTGGAGCTTCAATACATAACTGATCAAAAGGAAAAGAGAAGCCGTTTACTATGGGCAACTGCTCCAGATTCTATCTGCTTTAGTTTTGATGCATTTTACCCATTGTATTGGAAGTTGTCCCTCTTTCTCATCTCAGAGAGTTGTGATTTGCACATGCATGGAACTCATTTGTGAAAAGGACATCGCTCATATTGGTATGCACAAACTAATCAGTCCTGTGCAAAACGCCGGGTGCCGACCAACAGAGGCACGCCACAAACGTCACTTGTAATCCAATGTATGTATAGCTGCACTCAACAGCCAGGATCTCAATGTAAAAAGTTTATTCTCAGGAATCTAAAATGTTGCAAGCATAACACAATCAACAGGACATGTTTAGCCAAAAAAGGCTTAATCATAGAGACATCGAAGTCCTGGTTGACTGCGGCGTTACATACATTGGATTTATAGCAAATCTGTTATTAAAGCTGTATGAAGGTATCAATCATTAGTACAACTCTGTCAGTAATGGCACTCCATTCTGTTCCAATGTAGCTGAGTTCCTGAGTCTGGCCAGGCCCATCAGCCTCAACCTTCTCCAAGGCCTTGAGTGTTGCCTGCAGACAGAGGTGTGTTAGAAAAACAAAATGAATAGATTTTAATTTCTTTCACCTTACTTAGTTTTACCTGAATTCCTGAAGTGGCTGTGTAAATGCATCAAAGAAACAAGCATTTCTGGTTTACACAGAACACTGCAAACTATCATTAAAGCTGACTTTGGGTTCTCTCAAAGGCTTCTCTATTTAAAACTGACTACGAGTTTACCCGGTAAATGAAAAGCTTTGGAAACGTAATACAATAAATACATTACAAATACACCATTGGCAGTTTGGAGAACAGTTAACAAAGTCCACGTACAACCTGATATCTGGCTCCAGTCTGGAATTCATTTGTCACATAAATGCACATGTGAAACCACACAATGAAGGCAATGAAACCAATCTTCCAAACACTCACTGCTGGCAGACAAAACATCAAACTTCATTATTTTCTAAAGAAATTAAACAATGAATACATTTATACTGATGTAAACGAATATGGATATGTGCAACAATTAATAGGGGGTTGCTAAACAATGTCTATGTGTCACTACTTACATTTTAAAACTGTGAGATTCTCTGGTTTAAATCAGAGTATGGTGTGCAAATTTTCATTTGGTGATCTTGTGCTTTTCCACAAAATGGGATCAATGAGAAAGTTCTTTCATTTTTTTTGTGTGCTTTTGTTCCTCCTGCCAACATATTCCAATTAGTTCGAAAAGCTGCATTCTAGAAGTATGTGGTATTTTCTTTCACTTTAAGTGAGGACAGTCACCAGGACAAATAGAGAAGTTGAATTTCCCCATCGGGGACATAGACAGCAAAAAAAACCTGACAGGTGTTCTAATCCCTCTCCCTCTTCAGTTGCATTTTAGGTGGTCAAACCTTGCACAGAATGCCACTGTCTGACACTAAGATTTCAGGCCTACCAAACATACAGTTTCAAGCTGGTTCATGTAAAAGATGGTTCAATAACATCCGTGAATATATTGAAAATGTGAAAGTCAAGCACATAACCGAATTGTAAGCCCTCACGGGCAGGGCTGTCCTTACCATCTTGTCTTGAATTGTATTGTAATGTCTTCCTTATATTGTAAAGCGCTGCACAAACTGTTGGCGCTATATAAATCATGTATAATAATAATAATTCCAAGCTAATACTACAAAAAAAAAATCCCAAACCTACCAACTGTTGATTTTGTTGTCCTGCATTGGCTACAATGACAGCAAGCACAGAGTTCAGCACTGATAATCCGACACTTTGTAAATGGGCTGCACAGAAAAGTGATGTAAATGTGACACATTTCACTTCTGTAATGGTATGGGATTTTTACTCCCATACTTACTTGCACGTTTTTGGTAGCTCTATCACTTTTCTCAAGTGCTTCCATGTTCTAACATCACCTGTAGTGAATCTAAGCAGGCTCACACCTTGTACTGCAAATGGAAAAGCAGTGGTAGATCCCTGCTGCTGACAGTCAGGAATCTCAAAAGTAGGAACACTATTGATCAAGACCTCCAAGTAAGAAGCAGACTATTTTACGTACATGACTCTGTAAAAGTGGAAAATCTCTTTCACTGCCCTTCAGACTGAATACAGGTACGCAAGCTATTATCCAGAAATCTGAATGCTCAGGTCAACAAGAACGTTCTCAGTGATCTGGATCACTGCCTTGATTACATTGTACTGCATATACAAATTTACACTGGATTTTGCCAATACTACTTTCTTTTGCCAATAACTAGGTTATTGTGCAGCAGACCTAGAGCAAACGGGAACTTTGCTGACCAATAGCAACCACAGTAAATGGTTCCGCAATACCATTATGCTAAAAAAAAAAAAATGAGAGACTATGACTGTTCAATGTAGTGGCAATGCCCGATGCTAACTATGTATATGCAGGCTGTATATCAGAGTGACAGAGTGAGTTATGATATTTCTCACCATGGCTGATGGACAGGTATCAAGTTCTTACAAACATAGGGTCTTATTTTGTACTTTTGCATGCTGTGAATACTTGGAACTACCACCTCTGGGTGTTGAGGAGCATAGGAATTATAAATCAGCCCCATAGTGTGTACTTTGAGAATGCTTTTATGGTACATATTTGCTGTATTACATTCCGTTGCAATTTCCTGGCTTACCCTGTATATCCCCACCTTAAATACTACCAACACTAAAAGACACCCGAACAAGAAATGGAATATGTCATGTGCTCTCTCATCAACTACCAAAATGACTGCCACTTAAGACTTATGTTTAAAATACTCAGTGCAAACAGCAAAGATGTGCAACAACCCATAGCACCAATCAGAAAAAGAGGCTCAATTCTCATAGTATTATGAGGTCTCCAAAAAGATGCAAAATAAAAAAAAAAATAAAGTGAAACAAACTAAAACAATACAATATAATACTGGACAAAAGGTTTCTGGATAGAATATTTCATACCTTATTTTTTTCCCTTTAACTTTTTTAACCCACTTAAAAACTGTTTGCAGTCAACTGTAAACAAGGCAAGAAGCTGCCAGACAATATGACTAAAGAAAAGAACATTTTAAAAGGAACTAACGAGATAAAGTGGAAATCCTGTAAAAAATAATTTGAATGTCATGTTGGAACTTTTTGTGTAAAAATAAATCATGGAGCTACATTTCGTTTAAAACATATAAAACAAATATATTGTGTTCTTCAGTAAAATGGAATTTAGGACCGTCTTTCTCTTTCCTACGAGGTCAAGAAGACACATTTCCAGATAAGGGATGGCCCTCCGAGGTGACTGAACAGGCCGGATTACAATCCTTTATTAAAGTAGACTCTCTCCAGCCCTGGATTGTTTTCCTTGATGTATGCTTGCAGTTCAGGCTCCAGGCGTGACACAGACATTGAGCTAGACAAAAAAAAAAAGATTAATTAACAGATTCGGGGTAACCTATGAGACTAAAAAAAGGATGAAACTAAATCTGTAACACCTGAATAACTAAGCAGCACCACAACAGCATCATTCACGGTTTAAAGAATACTGTAAATAAATACTAATTACAATTTAAAACTTCAGGCATATGAAAAACATTAAATCCAGAAATATATTCATGAATGTATAATTACATATAAGTGTATCCAATTGTTACTGGAACCATATGAATGAATGGGGCCCCAACAAGTGTGCGCCTAACGCGCACACTTGTTGGGGCCTAACAGGACCTGTCTAAGATAATTCTCTTGCACAGACCGTATTGCGCCATGCAGGGCCACACAGTGAAGAATTCAGGAGCAGGGGTGAAGAGAAATATTTTTACACTACAATGAAGGGGGTCGTGTATATTTAAATGACAACTCCACATGAACAAATTTGTCATTTAATATGCACAATAAAGCATGTTAATTCTAGCCCAAATTGCGAAAGGGCCTTCAAGGTGATCATACACCACAAAAACTAAATATTGTGATGGGATCAATAAAGCCTTAATGACACTTTTCAAACAATATAGACCTGTGCTAAATTAAAAAAAGCCCTGTTGCCACTTTCAGTAGCTTTACCGACATGTGCGACAGATTCAGGTAATTCTTACCGTCAACAGTTTAAGAATTTGTCGCTATGGCTGCGACAGATTAAAGAAAAATGACTGGCAGTTTACAGATTGAAAAACTGGTGTTAATTAAGACCAATTCTGATCTGACGTACAGAGAGATGCCAGTGTTCAGAGTGAGGTATGTATGTGCTGGAAGCTGTCATGAATCTGACCACTTCCTGTTCATTAGGTGCTAGGACACTGGGCCACCAGAGTCCTAGAAACCAATTATGCATCCCGGGCCCCATTCATGGCTATATTTGGTTAATGACATCAGCCAGCATCCCCCTTTGTTTACATTAATTGCCTTAGTGACTTTGAGTGGGCAGAGCCTGATGGGGAATTCTGAAAACCATGTTCCCCATCAGGTCCATTCTGCTGTTCACTGAAAGGAGGCAAAGTAGAGGTGATCTCAGATCATTTGTATAAAATGAGCAGTCATCTTGTCCGCCCCCTGCCATGGTTTTCGGTTTTCAATTATATCAGGATGGAGAGCGGGGAGTAGAGCAGAGAATGTCTGTTTGCCAATCTGCTCTCTGTGATCGCTGAGATAGGAGCGCTGTACTTATAGCGCCCCCTATCTCAGCTGTCACAGGCTGCACAGAATCGAGCCTAATGCAGTTGCTTGATGTTCTGTGTTGGAGGGCAGGTTCCATAAGGAGAATCTGTCACATTCAAACACTATCACATAGGGACTTGTTAGCTGCTGTGTGAAGGTAATAAGGTTAAGTGAAAAAAAAAAAACCCTGTAAAAAAACAATTAAAATAATAAATTGATAAAACAGTAAAAAAATAAAATAAAATTTAAAAGTAAAAAAAAATAATAAAACAGTGATAAAAAAGTAAAAATAAAATTAAGTGATAAACTAAAAATAAATAAATAAATAAAACCAACCGTGGCCGCACCGCCATCTGCATGTGAATAAGTAGTGCTTTCTAACATGCAAGTCATTTGGAAAATGGAATTACCCGCTCAAATTTGGCCCCCTCTCCCCACATTCCATCCCCCGGCGCTATACTTTCCTTTCGGCGCACGGTCCTTCCCCTCCGCCAGTACAGGTGTACTATCTGTACCCCATACTGCCATCCAGCACAGCCCTGCCCTATGGATTTTGAATTTCTTTTGCAAATTGCAAGTATTCGTTGGTCAGCGCGGTCAGGTGACCACGCTGACCAATGAGAAGCGCTTCTTTGCATAAAAATGGCTTTAAAACAAGCCGTCCCTGAACTTTATAGCTGCTTTTATGAGAAGTTATTTATTCTCAAAGATCACAACAAAGACTCTAGTTTAAACCATATGACAAGGGGCTGTACTCATAAAATTCAGACATATTTTCCTACCCAGGAAGCCACTGTCTGTGTTTGGAGCATTTGTTCGTGCACATGCACTAGTTTACAAAAGTACCAGCATATACCAGCAGCACAGCCTTTGATGTCAATGAGCAGCTCTACGCAGTACCTGTGGCTTTCTAGGCAAGAAATACGCTAACATTTTACGAGTACGGCCCCCATGTGTCTGTGTGTATGAGGCTTCAGAGGGCTTGCAGGCTGCCAAGATTCTGCTGCAATTGAAAAAACACATTTCTCCCAAATGCCTCTAGATATGGAGGTGAATGAGGGCTTGTTTTAAAGTGCTTTTACTTCTTGTTTGGAATTTGTGGGAAACAAAGTTTTCATTAATAGTATCCAGAACAAAGGAGACAGAACATAGCAATCAATGCAGTATAAACAGATTACAAATCACACAATTGGTGCGCAGATAGCATAAGCATCAAGTATATAGCATAGAAAATCTGAAAAGAATACTTGTTTAGAACGTTAAATACTTTGGTATGCGTAGCCTACTTTTCTATAAACCAGATCAGTGCAGCGTATTGTAAGAGAATCTGCATCCCTCTTCATTGTCTTCCCACTGTACAAATATCTCAGTAAAGGTTGAAATGCCAGTGTGGTAAATCTTTTTGCAGAAACAAAGCTTCTTAAAGGGGCTGTCATCAGAAAAGAATGGGGGCTGCTATATCTGACTCACATTTGAAAATGCTAGCTACCCGTGTCTGGCTTCAATAATAGAGCTACAGCAAAGCATGCTGCAAATGAGTTTGAGAAAAAACAGTGTCAGAATTCTTTATCTCCATACTTGTTCCGAGTAAGACAATTGAACAAGCATTGAAGTCATAACATTACCATGACATCACTGAAAAAAAGTGCAGATTGACTACTTTTTACATTTGAGCAGCTGCTGAACACATGGAGGCGGGGGGGATTTCTCAAAACTGGAGAAGACAAAATCTGGAGCACATTTGCATTGCAGCCAATCAGCTTTTCTGTCTCATTTCCAAATCTTAACTGAACAAACTGAAGAGAGATGCTGATTGGCTGCAATGGGCAACTGCTCCAGATTCTGTTTGCTGAAGTTTTCATAAATTCCCCCATTGTGTAATCGCTTACTGAAGTTTATGTGCCACAGTACCGCAAAAGAGGAAGTGAGTCACCAACATGGGCAAAAGGAATAAAGATTCTTGTAAATTCTGCAAAAAGACTTGTAGTCACGGGCTTTGGTGCACAGGACAGGGGGTTTCCCATTCAGATCCTCTATTAGGTACTTCAATACTGCTGTACTGGGACTGGCAGTTTGCTGTGAGTGGTCAAGCTGTGTTTGTAATACATACAATATTATGCATAAAAAAAAATGAAAAACTAGAAGTAAATCTGACATAGGATTATAATTAATGATATATTATTAATAATTATGTAATAGAGCTTCATGGGCCTTTGTATTGGTCAGAAAAGCATGGCACGGAGTAATGTGGAGGGTTGCATGCCAGAGATCTGGCTTTCTAAAGCTGGGTATACACAACGTGTATTTTATCCAATTCCTAATGCTAGCTCCTGCGCGTCATCCTTTGATTTGTAAAATCGAAGGAGCCAGGCACAAAATTGTCGGCAGAACAGCTTTTGCATCCAATCAGATGCAGGCACTGTTCAGGTATTTTGACAGCCGCCTGACTGACTGTCAAACTACAATAGTTGCAGTGGGAGATTCTTCCATTTTTTATTTTTGCGTTCAGCCCAAAAGCTGAATAAAAAAATTCTAACACTGTATATCCAGCTTAAGTGATCCAGGTTTGCCATTTCTGTGTGACCAATAGAGAGACGCTGGAAGGTAAAAAGAAAAGATGCCTCCTGGAACTGCTGAATGCCTGCTTTTCAGGTCAGCTTTAAAATGTTACACAATCACTATATTAATGGCATTAGAAAATAATGTGTAAAATACACTTACCTCTTTTGGGGAAATAATGCACAGCAAAGTGGTGTCGCAAATACCAAACTGAAAAAAAAGGGCATATTTATAAAAATCTCTTAAAAAAATATCTTCTTTAAAACCTAGTTTCACTTATAGATTACAGAAATGTCCCTGTATAACACTGAAAATATTAATTTTAAGGTACATCCATACCAATAATGTTTTATTTAAATACAATGGGATGGATGAAAAGATAGATGCAACTAAAAACACTATGAAGGGAATTTATCAAAACTGGAGCAGCTGTGCATGGCAACCAATCAGCTTCTCTCTCTCATTTTCAAATCTTAACTGAACAAACTGAAGAGAGAAGCGGATTGGTTGCCATACACAGCTGCTCCAGTTTTCATAAATTCCCCCCTCTATATCTTTATGTTTTGCTTAATCATTCATAGCTTCACCAACTTTTCTTTCTAGTTATTTCAGAATGGCTGAGGGTCAGTTCAGACCTTTGGAGCAAATCTGCAACACATGCACCTTTAAGGTATGTTTTCTGGCATTTGGCATGTACATTTCTAGTACAGAAAGACCCTTCGCTGTTACTTCCAATACATGCACCAAACTACGTCCATCTCTGCCTCCTAATAAGGTGGTATTTCAAGGTACAATGGGTAGAGCTTCTCTACGTCCTGCCATACTGTCACTATTTTTTTATACTATCTCCTACTTCACCAAATTTCTTTGGCTTTCTTCTTTTTGTGTCTGAACCTTACCTAAACTAAGTTATAGGATCCTTGCTTCAAACAAAGTAGGAGGCTACCACTGCTGACCAGTCCTTTCAAAAATGCCAGGGAACAGGCTGTTATACTGACCCTCTTGCTTTTACATTTTGAGACACTGACCAGGAACAAGTATACAGATAGAGTTTCAGTAATTACAGTCGCCATATTTATTTGATGGCAGGCTTAAAGAAGGGGCTACACCCTGCACTGCAAGGGTTAATTGCTCATTTTGGCCTACAGGTGAAAATAAAAAAAAGATATACTCACCTGATTCTTGGGGACCGCTCCCCCTCGGCTCCAGCTGTCCAGATGTCCCCCGGCATCTAATACAATGTATGTGATGACATTCTTAGACCACCGGAGCCCAGAGGAGAAGAGGCTGCTTGAGCCAGGTGGGACCGAGGATCAGGTGAGTATTTCTACTTTATTTTCGTTCCCTAGACAAAACTTATCAAAGTCCCAGAGTTGTGCTTTAAGAGTATAGATTTTCATGTAGGTTTTCATATTAGTTCCCCCTTTTTTTTTTTATTGCTCACTCCTTTTTTTTTTAGTTTTGTTTGCAGCTAGCACTTTACATAGTATATTTTAGTAGTTGACTATACTATTAAAATATTCAGTTTTTGGGGAAATCACCTGTAAATGGTTGTGATCAATTTATACACTTTTATAATGTTTGAGGATATGGATCATATGTGGGGGCAATACATTTTTATGGTGTTTATTTAACTTATTTACAGAAGATGGAGATATTTCTGATAGTCACAGTAATAAATGCAGAGGACAGTTATCATCGTTAAAAGGTATGTCTATGGCTCTAGGTCTTATTGGTATGTTTTTGATGTTCCTTTTATTTAGTATTGGTGTGCTATGTTTTTGCTAGATAATAGTTTTTTTCTCATATATCTTCAAAGGAGATGAATGCTGAAATGCTGAAATTCTTACCAGAATCCCACTAATCCTACTTGTATGGGGGCATTCATCCATGGAAATCGCTAAAATGCAAAACACAATTGTATGAAAATTAAGCAATTGAGTCGGATGAAATTACATTATATACAGCAGAATTTGAACATTACCTTAAGAAATGCTTTCTTTTCCAAACTGTTCATTATAAATGGAGGGATGGCTGTAAATATAGCAAACAAGTGAAGTTAGCTGATAATGTTGTGCTATCCTGGAATATTTCACGTTGGCTTCAAATCTGGTTTGAGTTAGTAGTTAATGTTCCACATACTTCTGAAGAGCAGTAAATAAAGACATAGGGCATATTGGCATATTCAAAAAAGGCTCCATCCCTCAGGTTGACGTCCATGCTAAAAAATGTCATATAGAAATGAACCGGCCAGCCTGCTAATCTAAGAGCACTCCACTTACTCACTAGGGAATCAGCCACTCTGAGATGCAGATGGTAAGAAGACACTATAATCAAAATCAAGCAGCTTTGTTTCTTCAGCACACTGAAGAACTTGCTTCCAGAGAAAGCTCCACTTTTATATAACTACACGCTGCTAAATATATCTCTTTTAAATCTATTGTTTATGCACTGCCTTTGCTGTAGAGAAAAAAACGACTACTTTCAGAATGAAATGTGCACAGTGTAATAGAATTCCTAAACTGTATACAGTTACTACCTTATTATGGTACACAAATAAAAAAGGGTGAAGAACCTGTTTTTAGAACCCCATAGTAGCAATGGTTACATGTATTCTCCAATTCTCTTTAGCACTCTCTAGAATTGATACATTGTATCTCGTTACTAAGATAATATTTATTTTCTATGATCCTCCGCACCATCTAGTGGCCAAAATGCAGTATTTTCCCTGATACGCTCTATATTCTTTAAAGGAGAACTATGGGGTTAGGGCTTTTCCCCATAGTTCTCCTAAGGGTAACGGGAGGACACAAACTAGCGTCCTCCCGTCACCCAAAGCTCAGTATGCCACGAACTACAGCTCGCGGTATACCGAGACGCCACAGCTGAAACGGATCCCGACAATTATGTCTGGATCCACCCAGCTGCGTGAGTGACAGCTGGCTCTGCCTATCTAGAGGCAGAGCCAGCGGTACCCGCCCCTGTCCGTTCCACCAGTCAGCAGAGGGGGGAATCCAGGCCCTCCCGTCACGGCTCTCTGCAGTGACAGGATCGAGAAGTGAGTGAGCGCCAGTATATGTTCGCTCACTTCCAAATCGCATGTATATTAACGGGCATCGGTGCCCGTTTTTAAATTGCGGCCATTTCCCGGCGGCGCGCGCAAGGGGGCGTGTCTGAGCGGACGTCTGAAGATGCCTGCTCAGATCTAGAGAGCTCCTGGCCAGCCGTTTTTTTACTACGGCCGGCCCGGAGGCAGTTAAGAACTAACCTATTTGTACCACTGCCCATTAGAGTCTAACAACATTTAATCAGAAGAAAAGATAACCTAAGAATATTCGATTTTGCCCCATTCTCACAACAGTTGGCTAATTCATGCGGAACAAATGTACATGCAGTGTCGATAGACAGTGACTGAAGTCAATCAGCTACAGGCACTGTTCTGGCATTCAGACAGCGGCACACTCACCACTATAAAAATACAATAGCCCCAGAGGGAGATTCCTACATCCACACTGTTTAGAGTGGATAAAGAAATCTGTTAGATCACTTTCATCTAGCCCGCAGGCTGAAAAAAAAAAATCTCACAATGTAAGGCCAGCTTAAGTTGTTGTTATAAAAAAAGAACTATTTTTTTGTGTGAAATATGGCACATCTAATAACTATTAGCATGCCACATTAAACTCTCCTAAACTCTACTGGCAAAATAACCTCATGAAAAGAAATGGTAAATAGTCTGTAGTCTCTGACAGAGAAGTGAATTTGTTATATTGTGTACATACCCATGCCAGGAGCAGCCATCAGGATCCTGGAGACGACCACCTGAGTGATGGCTTGTTTAGCAGCAGTAGCAGATTCTCCTATTCGATTCCCATTTTCATCTGTGACTGGTATACCATACTTTAATTCTCTGTAAAATATTACAAATCCAATACATACATTGCATGGGCTTTTCATTTTGTGATAAGGTTTTAATTTAAAATCAGAATAAATAACACACTGTTGTTCCTGTCGTGATGAAAGACTATACCTTTCTTCAGATGGCACCTGTGAGACAAACAGGGTTGGCATGATATAGCCTAACCAGACTTTTCAACACCTAGACTAAAGGTGCCCATAGACATAGGAGGACAACAGAATACGCAGGCATGATCTAACTCCATTTTGCTATCTCAGGAAGTCAGCCCTGTCATTTATACAAATCCAGGAGTTTGAGAAGAGACAATAGTGCTACATCAAAAGGAATTAAACAGCCAATGCGTTTTGGGGAGTTGCACAATGCCTCGCTCCTCAGGGCTTACAGTGCTGTCTGAAAAACATGGCAGACCCAGGGAAATTAGGTTCAGGAGTACAATTTGTTTCTTCTTCCAAAGTAGTCTTCAGCAACTGGTTGTACTTTATATGAATGGATGGATGGCTTGGACAATGATTCATGTTAAGTGTGGGGGAAACAATATTAATCAACAGCTTTGGGAATAATAGTAATAATAATATTATCCATGCAAAAGGAAAAACTGTTACAACAAACTGTACTATTTTTAAATGAGGATTTTTTTTTTTGCCAAACTCTTAACATAGCTGCAAATATAACATACTCTTTTTTTCTGTTTTCATGCCTCAAAGGTACACTAGCATCTTACCGTTGCCTCATTAATGGGATGTTGATACAGTTAGCAGCAGCAACAGCAGCAAAAGGGACAAATCTTCCTATAAGTGGTGAAACATGCTAAAAAAAAAAAAAAAGATAGGATTTTCCTTGTTACAAACTTGTATAGTTTAGATAATGTCCCGTGCCTTAAATAATAACCATATGTTTTACAACTCTACACGTAAAGAGTAGTTCTTTGTAGTACCTTAGTATTCAGTGCACGTGTGTAGTCAAGTTCAATAGAATTTGATAGTCCTGGATTCCCCAAACCTGGCTGTGTTATTAAGCAAGCAGGCCTCACATATATTCACAATAAAGATAGCCATCTCTACACAACAGGTGCATCAATGAAAAACAAAATGTGCCAAAGCCTAAAGTTTGCAAGAGACTTGTCTGCCCATTAGTTAGGTCAGTAAAAAAAAACATTTAGGCTTCCAGATGCCGAATTTGTGACCTGATCTCAAAAATATAAAAGTACAAATGCGGTGCTTGATTGAAGTTTCTTTGCTGAAAAAAAAAAATCCTTGGCTACATAACATAAGCCTGCCTTTGACTTGGTCAGGCCAGTGGTCTCCCTACACCAAAATGGTGATTCAAGCCTGAAAGAATTTAATAAGCACCTGGATTTATCCCTCTGATCTAATGTATACTTTCCCTACTGCCGAAACAAATGAATGATAAAAAACAATCATTTTCAAAACTTTAGAAAAAAAAAAAAAGTATGACCTGCAGTAGCTGCATGTGTAACTTACCTTAACCTGCAGTCTACTCCTGCTGCTCCATTTTAGATGCTTCCAATCTGCCCCAATCAGCCAGCAGCAAGGAGGTCCCAGCAAAAGGAATAAGCATGCTGATCTCTCACTTTCCCACTCTAATCAGCAGTGTATAGAGGTTTCACCTGCTTTACATTGCTACTCTAACACCTCCACACACTGCAGACAGCCAATCCGTGAAGCAGGACTGAGGGGTGCAGTTGCATACTTGAACATTTTTGAAATCAGTATCAGCAGTGTGTGGGGGATACACTCACTCTGCCCAGATCCACTGTTCAGCTATCATCAGCATGTGCAGGTTTCATTTACTCTGCCCAGATCAATTGTTCAGCTATCATCAGCATGCGGAGGCTTGACTTACTCTGCCCAGATCCACTGTTCAGCGATCATCAGCATGTGGAGGCTTCACTTACTCTGCCCAGATCTACTGATTGGTGATCAGCAGTTTGTGGAAGCTTTACTTACTCTGCCTAGATCCTTTGATCAGTAGCACGTGGAGGCTTCACTAACCCTGCCTAGCTTCACTGATCAGCTAACAGCAGCGTGTGGAGGCTTCACTAAACTCTGCTCAGCTCTGCTGATCAGCCACTCACTATGCCTGGTTTGACTAAATCCTCCATACACTGCTGGTAGCTGTCACACTCTGTAAAATAATATTGTATAGTAAGAAGCTTGCTCTGAAACTATTCTTCCAGTAATAACGAATAAATTATGCAATTGATTGTTTAGTAGTTAAAGCTGTAATCTTTAGACAGCTGCAATTTCTATAAACTGCAAAAAGGTCTCTTCCTTACATGTCCCTGTACTGAATTTTGTGCACACTGCTGAAAACAGATTAGTGGAGCAGGGCAGAGAGTGAAGACTCTGCACAGTGCTGACAGCTTATCAGGGCAGAGTGTGAAGACTCTGCGTACTGCTGATTAGAGATGCACCGAAACTTAATTTTTAGACCCAAACTGAAAATAAAAAATTTGTCAGGCCGAAACCATAGTTTACATTTTTTTTATTTTAAAATGATTTATTTATTTTTACTTTACTGTCAGGGGCTTTGGGGAAATATCAGTGGTCTAAACAGAGTCCTAAATCTCTTTTTCTGCAGCCCCTGTCATGAATAACTAGGAAGCCACTGTACTGAGTGTTCCTGTCCATTTATGAACTGTGGAGATAGTATAATATGTCCACAAACATGAATGAACAGGAAGTGATGTAGAACACTTCCTGTTCATTCATTACTGGGGACACAGTAAGCATACTATGCCCACAGTTATTTACAAACACTAAGCGATCAGCTGTTCGCTGAGTGTTTGACAGGGGTGTCAGGATGGAGAGAGGTGTACAGGATGGGTGCCGGTCTATGTCCCATCGGATCCCTACTGCCTCTGCCGACATGGGCAGGGGAGAGCAGCAGGGATCAGATGAGACATAGACCGGCACCCAGTGGGGAGGAGAGAGGTTAAGGATGCACAACATTTTCTGCTGCATGTTTAGCCGTTTTGGTACTTTCGGCATTCAGCTGAAAGTACCATTTGTGGCCAAAATTCAAGTGCATCCTACTGCTGATGGCTGATCAATGGTGCAGGGCCAAGAGTAAAGACTGCACACTGCTGACAGTAGAGGCTTTATCTGCTTCACTGACTGACTGCCAGCAATGTGGAAGACTTAGTGCAGGGAAAACAGAGTAAGTAAACCTCAGCTGCAAGTTCACTGTACATTATTTTGCTGAACATGTACAGTGACACTGATAATGCTGACAAAGCAAGGCTCATTGATAAAGCATAGCGCTGCTGCAATGTATATGTTGCCAATGCAGCATCATGAGCAAAGTTGTCCCCTCTACCCACACACTTGTTCACTACACAGCTGAGTACACCCCGCTTATCCTTGGGATTTGTAGTCCAAGCAAAACACCTCCAAAGAGCCAGCTCACTGCATGGACCCAGAGAATTGGAAATGTAGTTTCCCAGTGCATGCATACCCTTACAGGAACACACATAATGAGTGCTGCAAACCTCTGCCCCAGCTGGCACTCTAAACAGGAAAATTCAGAAGCCAGTGATGACGTTTGAGGGATTTTTAAAGGTACAAATCTCAGCTTCTTGTGCACATTTTCTATGATTCTAAAACAGGTTCATGTTCAGCACATAGGAAAGAAGATTTGATTGTGAAATTTCTGCTGTCCAGAGATCATCTTTAGGATGTCCACTGACTTATTTGGTCACCAATACATGCAAAAACTGGCTGTTAAACAACAAAAGATTGCGGTATAAAAATGCACATAAAAATATGTGCACAGTCACAGTTGTGGGGGGAGTGCTTTAAAGACATTGATACATTTCGCCTCTCTCAGCAGACAACAATAACTGGCCAGGTAAAAATCAACTTAGCCGATACCTCCCCTCACACAGGCTTGGCCAGTTGATGTTTGTTATATTAAGCAAGGTCCTAAAGACATGCAAACATTCCCCAACGGGGCTATAAATGGCTGGATCTGGTAAATGTTCTCTAAAGTCTATAGACACCATTATATACAAGTAATTCAAAAGAAACTTAACTTAAAGAAATGTTTAACCCTGAAAATAAAAGGCCAGATTTGAGCATGGTTCATTTATGTTACCTGTTTCCCATATGACTTGCTGGATGTGAACAGATAGAAGTGAGCACTGATGAAATGGATATTAGTTATTCAATTAAAAACACAAAATAAGTCCAAACACATGAAATACCTTGGTTAGTGCGTTAAGTCCTAGAGCTGTGGCAACAGCACCTGTGGTGGCAGAAACATAAGCTGTTCCCAGTTGGCTAAAACAACAAGAGGTAGAGTGTTTGCATGTGCACAGAAAAGCATTACATGAAATAATGAAAGGTAAGTGAAAATTTAGTGCGTTTAGGAACTGATCTACAATATTATGCTTCCAAAACACATGCTCTGGGTGTTAACACATAGCGGGTGTATGATAGATAAAAAAAAAGACAAAAAAACAAAACACTTTATATAGTGTTTCTTTATAGGAACAGGCAACTTTAAATAATATATCTAGTAGATAGTTGCTAATCAGCCATTTTATAAACACAAGACTGTTCCTTTAAGTCTTACCTTGATTTAGGATATGCAGAATAAAAGAGGTCCTTTCTCATGACACTCTTTCTGTACATCCTACTAACCTCCTGTAAACTTGACATACAAGTTGTTGGCTTTTATACAGCCCGTCTGGCCTAAAAACCTTTGAATCACTTAATAGAAACAAGTACCCAAATTAGGAAAGATAGACATAAACCAGAGGTCCTTCTCTACCTATGTGACCCAGGGAGGTGGAAAATGTTAAAGGCAAAAAGTCAGCATGACAGCTAGGCAGTTGGTGTTGTCAGAGATCAGTAATGGCACCTTCCATGTCATTCTCATGACAGTTTGCTTTAATGACAGGGGACCTCTCATAACGTGGTTCTTCCTGCATCAGAGAGCAGATTTTTTTTTTAGTCAGCAGCACTATTGTTTGTCAGCCTAGCCAAGTGAGCCTGGAGTAATATAAAAACATATGTTCTCTTTCGGAGGCACTCCTCCAGTCCCTTGAAAAAGCTGATTAGACATATCCAAAATCTTAAAGATGAGCACACTGCATCCAGCTGAATGACATTGACCATCTAACAATTCAGTACTGTCTAAAAATCAGTATGCAATACAAACCTGTAAAGAAGCAAAGAGAGATGGACTGCTACATGATTCATATTTCGAATGAAAAAAAAATGGGAGTAAATACAAATTAAAAGTCTCCAAAGGCCAAGTTCACATGGGGTTTAAAACTAACAGGGTTAGTCACAAAAAGGTGAAGTTTGGAGAAGGCAGGAGAAGTGAACAATCTAGGACAACATAGCTGATTTGGAAAAATTCTCCAATTCAGCTCACTTTCCAGTTCAGCTATGTTGTCCTAGATTGTTCCCTTCTCCTGGCTTCTCCAAACTCTTCACCCTTTTGTGAATAACCCTATAAAATGTCTTTGCAACACCTGTAGCGTTAGATTGCATTACAGACACATTTTACAGGCAGTAGAAAACTATTTCTGAAGCTCTTTGAATGCTTTTTTTTTGGAAAGGTGGAGTGGAGGGGGAGGAGGTGGCGGGTCGGTTGACAAGTCAACAAGCCTTGCCATAGTGTTCTGCAAACGTGTGCCAAATGCCTTACAGGGGTTTGGAATGCATCTGCCGTGCACGTCCACTGACTTTGCAGGTTGCAGGATTGAAATGATGATGATGAAGAAACACAAATGCGCTGTGTGTACCAGGGACGTGCGGTCAGGGGAGGCACAGCCTCACCTAGTATTATGGAGAAAAAAGCTGTCAGCTTCAAGTCTGAAGCGGACAGCTTTTTCTCCATTCAGATTGGCTTGTAACAGGTTACAGAGCAGGGAAAGCCTACCCACTGTGTAACCTGTCATGGATGGAGCGTTGCCTGTTAATTACAGGTAGCGCTGCATAGGCTTTTGACAGGTAGTTAGGTTACACAAGAGCGGGCTTCCCCACTGCTTGTATAACTTAACTTGGTGAGGCAAGAGCTGTCACAGCCTCTACTCTGTGTTAGAGGCGTGAGTTCTGTGGATGGCTTGGACCAATAGCAAACTCCATTGGTCCCAGCTATCCAATCAAAAAAACGAAAAACAAAACAATGAAGACATCGATCTCGATGCCTCATCAGTGACAAGTGAGGGACAGGGAGGCTCCTCCCTTCCTCCTCCCCACACAGCTTGGTTACCGAGCTGGTGGCGGAGCTTCGGCGAGCTGTGTGCCTCACCCAGCACAGAAGGCACGGCACTGGTGTGTACTAGACCTTTCCCTATTCATGTAAAGAACAGGCATTAGCTTTGCAAAGACCTTGGAAAGCTTTAACGTGAAGCAAATGCCTGTTCTTTATGCCTGTGTAAACAAGGTCCAACAGCAATGACTTTGAGCCAATTGCACTAGAATTTTTTGTGGGAAAAGGTCAAACCACAAAATAGTAACACATTCCTGAAGTCATAATGCAATAACTACACATCAGAGACTATGAGCTGCCCTCTGAAACCAGCAGAGTGCAATTGTAACCCAAGGTCAGTCATTTCACTCCAAAACATGGCAAAACTCCAAGTCCATATTGGCATAGTTAAAGCAACTGGGGCTGCTGGCACAAAGCCTCACATAATACTTTCTCCTACCTTCCGGTGATGGGAGCATCTCCACTCCTATTTGTATAGTTAACGATGGCATTAAAAGACTGGTTAATCCACTGCCAAAAGATCACGGCTGGCGTTGTCCTAAAAATAGAAAACAGCATTCACAGGCTTTGTTCATAGTGCTTAGAGGCAGCAGTCAGAAAGACTAAACATGAACATCTGGGCTCCGGCTCTATTTCTATATGGAGAATCCAATGTTAGATGAATACATACTGACTGCCCTCTTCAATTATCTCTTGAAGCAGAAAATGAGATGTCACAATAAAACTGAAATTTCATTTACATTCCATATTTAAATACATTATGTGTGTCACTATGCATTACATGCCCATACCCTAATGGCCACAAATTGCAGTAAATGTTACACATTACCAGAGAAATGGATGATTTGCAATGTGCTCTTATAAAGAATAGGTATGAAAAGCATAACAGCATTTTACATTTAATGTAGCGCACCCAAAAGTGATGCTCCAGTTGCAGACGGTGTCTGTTGATATTAATACCGCTGATTTCTGGGGGCTCAAGCAACAGTGTATTGTAACTGCAGGCCTGGAAGCTCACATATCTCACCACTAGAGTGTGAGACTGGCTCTTGAAAATATGAAATTATATTTTCAGTACTATGAGGAAAGTTTTTACGCTGCTTAAAGTGAGCCTGTGTTTTGCCCATGCAGTGCAAAACAACAGGTTCACTTAAATGCCAGTCTCAGAGCTGCTTATACTTACCTTTTTGCTCCCACACTACAAAGAGAAGGAACCCAGTGTAAAGATTCAGGAGCTTAAACGGGGCTGAAGACTGTCTTCTCACCTCCTTGTGAATGTGATTGGAGCCTAAATGGCAATTCGCAAGTGCTCTCACTTGGGAGGAAGTTGAATGAGTCACATGCGCACCCATATCCAGAAGTACCAGGTATGTCACATTCATTCTTCATATAAGCAGAGAGGCGATACAGCAAAGGAAAGGTAAGTGCCTCCACGGGCAAAGTACAGGTTCACTTTAAGGTAACCACAGGAGCGCACTATTGTATCTCGAACCATACCGTGGATAAACAACAGCTGAAATCAGAACTACTTTTATGCCCATACCCATCCCATAAGTTAATGGGAATGCATAAGAAGTTTAAAGCAGATCTTCAGTTTTTTTTTTAACCAGTTGACATCCGCGGTGTTAAACCCCCTTCCCATCCAGGCCATTTTTCAGTATTCAGCGCTGCGGTACTTTGACTGACATTTATTCCGTCATGCAATGCTGTACTGAAATGAATTTTATACCCTTTTTTGGGGACAGATAGTTTTTATTTTTTACTATATTAAGGAAAAATTACCGAAATTAAAAAAAAAACTGTTTCCCCTATATTAAATGATAAAACATTTATTATTACCCAATTTTTTGGTAAAATATAAAAGACGGGGTCACGTCGGGTAAAAAGACACCAAACATGTCAAGCCTTAAAATTGCGTGCGCGCGCGAAACCTCAAAAAACGATAATACCCAAAATTGGCCCTAGGCGACGCTTTAAAAGCTCTTACCGCTCATCAGTTTAGTGTTATCAGTGATTGATGGCCCTAAAATGATTGCGCTCTCTGCGACGTTCGCGGCGCTATTGTCGTTTTTGCGCGCTGGGGTACCGGGCGCGTATTTACGTTTATAGGTGCGTAAACGTGGGGGTGGGGGAGTTAAACATTTTGGGTTTTTTTTTCCACTTTTTTTATATGTTACTTTTATTTTTTTTCATTTATACATATAATTTCAGCTGCAAAAAATATATATAAGCAAATCTTGATCTTTACAGAAAAAAATTTGAGCTGGGGTCCTTCCTGCTTTTTATGGGTATCCCAAATGATGGACAGTCTTACTGATCAACAGAAAGGCTTGCGTGGTGAGAGTGCAGGGCCAAGCGCAACTCTCACAACAAAAGTTTAAAATAACTTCAGCTTCCTATGATCTCTACATAAACCGAGATTTTGGGCATCACAAAAATCTTTTGCTCAAAAGGAGTGATTGGCAATGACAGTCTTCATGTTTTTTTCATGACAGGTTTTGTTTAATAAATTGTAAAGGCAAGTAAACTGCTGTACTTCCCTCCTATACAGTTTAAAAGCCATTTAAAGAAAACTGTACTGGTACAGTTAACCCTTTAAAGTTGGTGTAGAGGAGGAGAGTGTGTGCCCACTGCAGGCAGCGCAAGAATTACTAGTCACTACTATACTGTCCCTTAATTCAGCTCAGTGAATACCCCACAGGGGAAAATGCCTGTTTGTTAAGCAAATTCAGGACTCACAAACACCTGATTTCCAAATCATGCTTTTATGGAATCTTGAAGAATGGGTTCTGATGTCTAGAATCGCTATATTAACCTCAACATTTTGACTACGAGGAAAGTCCATCCTATTGGAATTAGACAGCAGAGAAACAAATCAAACAGTGATGGAGGATGAAAATGACAAGACCAGTAGCACAGAGTTCAGCATCCAGAACAGGGTACCAGGCAAGAGACCAGGTAACACGAAAAATATATTTTAGCCCATATAGGGGAACACAAAACAAGAGAAGTATAATCTTACCTATAAAAAGTCATCATGCAGCCAGTGATGGTCATGTTCATCGGTACCTGAGCAGACATCCTTCCGATCAGAATCATCTTTTCACCAGTGTCTGGGTGAAAGGCAGAATCATATACATACTTAGCTCTCCACAGTTCATCATCAGTGAGCCCTGGCTGCACAATCCCATGCCTTGAGAAAAAAAAAAAAACATTCATTAGACTTTCTTTTGCCCTTTAAATCCTTGGGCCTTTTTCTCCCTAAATCCCAGAAGGCTTTCTTTGTTTTAGCAATGTCTCAGTTTGGCACCTTCTACTGTTTAAAGTTTGTAGGCTACCCTAACATATTCTACATCTTTTTTTAGGGACAGATAGGGCTTTTATTTGCTAGCAAATTTGGATACATATTTTTTAGAGGTGCACCGAAATGGAAATTTCAAAACCGAAATAAAAAAAATTGTCAGACCGAAAATGTTTTTTATTTTAATTTTTTTAATATATTTTTTTATAAACTTTTTAATTTTTTATATTTATATTTATTCATTTTTTTATCAAATATTTCTATTTTTTACTTTTAGGGGCTTTGGGGAATATTAGGGGTCTAAACAGACCCCTGATATTTCCCTTTTAAAATAGAAAAAGAGATTAAAGACACAAAGTCCTCAATCTCTTTTTCTGTATTCCCTGTTATCAATGAACAGGAATCCTATATACTGAGTGTTCCTGTTCATTCATAACTTGAGAACATTGTGTGTTTACTATAACCACAATCATGAATGAACAGGAGGTGATGTAGATCACTTCCCATTCATTCATAATTTGGGATAAAGTAACCATACCATGTCCTCAATTATCTACAAACACTCAGCGATCACTGATCACTGTGTGTTAGAACTCGCACTTCTCTCTGACACGCTGTCACAGGAGGCTAAGCGAGCGGTGCGGGGAGGAGAGCTCAGCCTCTTGTGACAGTGCTGGCTGTCTCTGCCTACACACCGCTCTGCCGGAGTGCAATAGGAGGTTGAGCGGTGTGGGAGGAGAGACGCCGGCCGCTCACAGCGCTCTCCTCCCGCAGCGCTCAGCCGGCTGTCACACTTTCTCTCCTCCCCGCTGGGACACAGAGCAGCGCCCAGCGGGGAGGAAAGAAAGTAGGGATGCGCCACTGTACTGGCAGGAAAATGGCACTTTCGGCATTTAGCCAAAAGTGCCATTTTCGGCCGATATGTTTCGGCGGCCGATATATCGGTGCATCCCCAATATATTTTTATTTCCTTGGTTTCTATTAGGATTAAATGGTTGCATTTTCCTGCAACTTATTCTGCAGTTTGTGCACCCCATAAATTTACCTCAAAGTGTAAATCAACAATGCCCGCTGATTAACATATTACATCATTGTGACATGTAAATTATGGAATTGTAAAGCGCAAAGTGAATGTATGAATTTTACTTTATTCCTCTTTCAATGATACATTGAAAAACAGGGGAACAGGGGAAAAAAACAGTTGTTTAAATAGTTAGGGTAACATTAGTATAAGATTAAAAGGAGAATAATGGGGTGAGTGAAATACACTCATCACCTTAATTCAAGCCGGCCTGTGACACTGAAGCTGTCACAGGTTGGCTCCATTGATCGGGAAGTCAGCGAACACTTACCGCCAATTGCGGAGTTCCCAATCCTCTCCCTGCAGTGAGTGGTGACTGTCAGTTACCGCTCCCCGCAGGCATTCTCCCCTCCCCTATCTGTTATTGCGCACAACTGGTAGAAAGGGATAGAGCATTGTCACCCATAACAGGAAGTGTAGGATTGCCAGCCATTATTTTAACCAACTCCCATTTAGCGGATGTGCCTAAACGGCCGGACGGGACCCTTGTAGATGCGGGTGGGCTTTTTAAACTGTCCCGCACCCACTTGTGCGCAGCACCCAGTGCGCGCAAATGTGAAAACTACCTAGAATGTAAACAGCTGGTGATGGGTGTTTAAATACAAGCGTTCCGTTGACTACATCGCTTGTATTTTGTGTGGGTGTGCACCCCTCTACCGCCAGTCATGAGATCCGCTGTGCCCAGTGGGGACCGGGACCACCACGGCGGCTCCGTCACCGTAGATTTAAGGGAGGTCAGTACACAATCTCTCTCTGATCACCTCCCCGGTGTCAGAATGCAGGAAGTGATGTTTATTATATCACTTCTGCATTCAGCTATCATTTCCAGCTACAGAAGCCAGAGAGAAGTTGGTGGAGCAGATAGAGACCCCTGATATCTCCATAAAGAGCACCTGTCATGTAAATTGGCTATCACATGGGGGGATTCTTAGCCCCCTATGTGATAGCAAAAAAAAGTTAAAAGTGTAAAAAAAAAAAAAAAAAGAGTTCCCTGCCCCCACATACATACGCAAACATGCGTTGGGTGGACCTACGTGCGAAAATGAAAATTGCGCTGCTTATGTTACATATCACAGCGAACGTCGATTTGTGAGCAATATTTATAGGGCCATCAATCGCTGATAACACTAAACTAATGAGCAGTAAAAGCTTTTAAATGCTATGGCCAATTTTGATAGTGTTTTGCAATTTTGCAGGCGCACGCAATTTTAGACTTGGCATGTTTGGTGTTGATTTACCCAACGTGACCCCGTCTTTCATACTTTACCCAAAAAATTGGGGTGGTAATAAATGTTTCATAACATAACACAGGGAAAGTTTTTTTTTTTTTCAAAATGTTTGGCACTTTTTTTTGTTATATAGTAAAAAATAAAAACCCCAGTGGTGATCAAATACCTCCAAAAGAAAGCTCTGTGTGTCCCCATAAAATGGTATAACATTCATTTCAGTACAGCGTTACATGACTGAATACATGTCAAAGTACTGCAGCGCTGAATACTGAAAAATGGCCTGGCCAGGAAGGGGGTTTAACACCCTGGTCTTCAAGTGGTTAATGAAACCTGCAGAGCTCAAAATATTTGGGAATTATGGGTTAAAGCTTATATGATATTTTAGTGATTGGCTTTAATTACTATCCCTCTGATGCGGAGTCAGCACTATACCTTGCAGCCATGACAACAACCATGAAAATCTTGAACTGCAACTGACAATAGATCTGCTGACGTACAACATTACACTAGCTTAAAATGACTGTTTTTTGCTTACAAAGCTTAGTTGTGTTGCTACAGGCAAGAAGTGTAGTTATTGCAAATCAAAACCTTTTTTTTACGGCATTAATCGGCAGGAGGTTAGCTGAGGTATATCACACTCCTCACTACAACATAATTCTGGGCAATTTATAACCTGGTCACCAACATCACAAGACTAACAGTGAACAATTAATCAAAGCAAACAAACAATAACCAAATAAAAATGTGACACATTTTCTTCAATGTTTACTCTGTGATAGCAGTGTTAGCTCTGCCAATTGACCTTAGTTTTAGAAACAAATTAACATGCTGAAACCCTCACAGAAACAGTTAAAGAGGCAATGCAGGTTTAGAGGTTTCCAAATGCCATAACAATTGCATAATGCCAATTCCTATATAAAATACAGGATGGAAATTTACATAGCAACTCTGGGCAGTAAGGAAAAACAAAATCTAGTGATCTGCTAATGCAATAAAGTACATACTACCAATATACCAAAATTTAGGTGACATTAAAATCAGCAGGTAAATGTTAAAAATGCATTCAAGTACCTTAACTAATAACAAAAATGTATCTTATTTGTGTAACACTCAGCTGTAGATCCTCAAATCATCTCTGAATTCATGCGGACACTGTCCTTCCTTCTGGAGCCTGGCCAATTTTGTTCCCCATGGTCCCTGTGTGTGTTGTAAAGTAGCCACTGCTCCAAGCTCAATCATGTGATAGACTATAATCTCAATACAAATTAGTAAACTAAATGTGAGATTGTAGTTCATCACGGGAGTGAGCTTGGAAATATATCATTTATATATATATAGATATATATAGATCTATATAGATATATATATATCTATATAGATCTATAAAATGTCACCCAGTCAGCATGACCGGACTAGCCTTGCAATTTATGATAACATTTTTTGTGGACAGATGGAGCTTTCTTTTGGTGGTATATAAAATCACCACTGGGGGGGGTTATTTTTTACTATATAATGAAAAAAGTACAGTAAATAAAAAAAAAAGTTTCCCTACGTTATGTTGTAAAACATTTATTCTTACCCATATTTTTGGTAAAACATAAAAGACGGGGTCACGTTGGGTAAATAGACATCAATAGGGATGCACCGATACCACTTTTTTTGGGTCTGAGTACGAGACATCCATTTTCCACCATATGGGGATACAAGGCATAGTTAGCTAGAATAGCAAGCAGTAGTGATTTTTATTTTTTTTATAAACCTAAATCGGCAATTAGGTTTATAAAAAAAAAAGAAGAAAAAATCACTACTGCTTGCTATTCTATTTGGATGAGGCAAATCATGGATGAGGCAGAGCACATGTTCAGACCAGAACACTGTAGTGCATAATGCATTGCATATAGTGTGGAACAGTTATATTTATTTCTGCATACCTGGCTGTATATTACATTTTTTAATGTATAATATACAGCCAGGTATGCAGAATTAGATATAACTGTGCCACACTACAGGTGTGTGCTGGGCACAGGATGGCAAAAAAAAAGTTATATTTGCCTGCTGTAATGCAATTACTAATTGCATTACAGCAGGCAAATATAACTTTTTTTTATGCCATCCTGTTTTTTATGCTGAACATGTGCTCTGCCTCATCCATGATTTGCCTCATCCAAATAGAATAGCAAGCAGTAGTGCATTTTTTTTAAATTTATAAACCTACAGCAGGCAAATATAACTTTTGAGGCCATCCTGTGCCCACCCCCCATCCTGTGCCCAGCCCCAGCAGTGCTGCTAACCTTCTTCTCCGTCGTCTCCGTCTGCTTCATCCCCTCGTGTCACAGCCTAGTCATCTGTCAATGATGGCCTCTTCTCACGCTGATTGGCCGATTGGATGATTGACAGGCTTCCCCACCAATCACGAGTGAGGACAGAGGAATTGAAGGCGGAGTCTGGTTTCGGCCGTTCGCCCGTGGAGAAGGAGTTCGCAGCCATCTTGCATGAATGCAGACGCGGTCCTGTGTGCGGCGGTGGAAGATGGCGGACAAGGGTACTCGTTTTGGACATCAGAGCATTTGCACGAGTACGAGTACCCATGCAAATACTCGGTATCGTGGCCGATACCGATGCTTGTATCGGTATCGGTGCGTCCCTAGACATCAAACATGTAAAGACTTAGAATTTCGTGCGCCCGCAAAATCGCAAAAAAAACTATCACACTTAAAATGCTTTTACCGCTCGTCAGTTTAGTGTTATCAGTAATTAATGGCCCTAAAATTATTGCTCACACTGCGACGTTCGCGGTTATATGTAACATGTGCGGCACAATAGGCGCAATTGTTGTTTTCGCACGTAGGCACACCCGACGCATATCTGCATGTGTATGTGGGGGCGGAGGACTTAAAAACATTTTTTTTCTTTTTTTAAATGCTTTTTTTTATGATTCTTTAATTTTTGTATTACTTTTTTTTTTACACAACTTCATTGCTATCACATGGGGGGGGGGCCCCCTATGTGATAGCCAATTTACATGGCCGGTCCTTTTTATGAAGACATCAGGGGGTCTCCAAGACCCCTAATGTCTACTAGTGACCCCCAGAGAAGCTGTTGAAGCAGAGATCTGCTAAGCATTCTGCTTCATCAGCTTCTGTAGCTGGAAAGTGATCTCTCTTTGATCTCCTGTCACAGAGCCGTGCCGGTCCTGGCCGCATCAGGCACAGCGGGTCTCGAGACCGGCAACGACAGTGACAGCTGCTGATAAAACAAGCGATCGGGCGCCTCGAGGCGCTCGAATGTAAAGCTCCCGGCCGGCCGTGTAATTACAACGGCCAGCTGCTCGTCGGGCTCCACCGTCCTCTCGTCACAGACGAGCGGACGAGTGGATTTTTCAAGCCCTGCATGTATGTACAGGTGAAACTCGAAAAATTAGAATATCCTGCAAAAGTAATTGCAGTAAGTGCTGCAAAATGGGCCCAAACCAAGTACTGAGTACATATGCATGCTTGTACTTTTCAGAGGTCCGATATTGTTCTATGTACAGTCCTTGTTTTATTGATTGCATGTAATCTACTTTTTTGAGGTTGTGGATTTGGGATTCTTGGGGTTTTCATGAGCTGTAAGCCATAATCATCACAATTATGACAAATCACGGCTTGAACTATCTTGCTTTGCATGTAATGAGTCTATCTCATATATTAGTTTCACCTTTTAAGTTGCATTAGTGAAATAAATGAACTTTGCACGATATTCTAATTATTCGAGTTTCACCTGTATGTATGTATGTATGTATGTATGTATGTATGTATGTATGTATGATATAGATATATATAGATATATCTATATCTATATATATCTATATCTATATATATGTTTTTATTGTAGGTTGAAAAATCTACAAAAAAGTCCAAGCATAACACAAACTAGCTCTTGAGTTTTTGTTTTTTTTTTGTACGTAGCATTGCACCGTTGGCTTTAGCCACCACCGAGTCTCACTCTGTGTGTAAGCTGAGGCCAAAATATCTGTTGTAAATAAACCACATGTGATCACCGTGATTACCTGTTATGATGAACACATAACTATAAACCACGCTGATTGGTTTCCATTCATTAGCCAAGACCATCAACTGTGAGTGACAGCACAGACAATGACAGTCCTAGAACTAGAAGTGTACACCATCTGCAATCAGAGGTTGATTAACTGCCTCCCGGCCAGCCGTTGTACTTACACGGCCTGCCGGGACCTTCTTGGATGTAAGCGGGCGTGCTAGTACGTCCTGCCCCGCCCCCCGCACGAGCCGCTTACTGTGCCCGCACTGTCCATTGGACAGAACTGTTTCCATAACAAGGTATAGAGTCAGTGAAATCTGCTCTATACCTTGCGATCTGGCTGTGCCAAATCACAGCTGTCAAAAAAGTAAACAATGGCTGCGGTTTGCAGCCTTGTCTCCATCTCCTCTCTCACACACCGTTCGGTTGTGGGAGAGAGAGGATTGAGAGCTTCAGAGATCGTCCACAGTAAGCAATTAAAGTGACATACACACACAAAACTTACTAACTGACAAATTTGTGTTTAAAAAAAATAAATAAATCTTAATTTTCTAAAAACTTGTGCAAAAAAATTGACATCTTTAAAACACCCACAATGCATCTTATCAAATACCTTAGGGTGTCTACTTTCCAAAATGGGGTCATTTTGTGGGTGTTTCTACCGTTGTGGTATTTTAGGGCCTCAAGAAATGTGATAGGCAGTCAGGGCAGCGGGGTTGTTACATTTCAAATATTTATTCCATTGTTTTGTAGTTTTGTAGACTGTATAACTGTAACACATTCTAATTAATTTACACTTATTTTGATTTTTTTTACCACAGAAATGTAGCATAATACATTTTGGCCTAAATGTATGAAGAAAGATAATTTATTTGCACTGTTTCATTAACATAATATAAGGAAAACTGTTTTTTTTTCCTAAAGTTTCGGTATTGTTTCCCTAATATAGTAAAAAATAAAAATCCCAGTGGTGATTAAATACCACCAAAAGAAAGCTCCATCTGTCCCCAAAAAATGGTATAAAATTCATTTCAGTACAGCGCTGCATGACGGAATAAACGTCAGTCAAAGTACTGCAGCGCTGAATACTGAAAAATGGCCTGGCCAGGAAGGGGGTCTAAACACCTGGTCTTCAAGTGGTTAAAGCTCTCTCTGCATGGTTTTGTGCTCTAGCTTTGTTGAGACCTCCAGGTGAATTATATAGCTACAAATATAGCAAGGATTGTAACAAAATTGCTTTACAACGTTATACCTTTCTCTGCCCCGAAGAAACTGCTGCTTTCCTTACCATGTCCTTTCTCAGGGTTTGTTCACATCAGCAGACGCGCACAACCACATAGCTGCTAGTGTGCGTGTGCCCAGATAGAGCAGATGAGCTTGATCAAGCCGCATTGCAAGGTTTCTTTTTTTAGAACTTGAATAAAATATCACAAGTGACATTTCATTAAGTTCTATGGGCTCACCGCGGCGCAGTGCGGTTGTACTGCATCTCACTGCAATGTGCTTAAAAAAGGTATCACATGCTGCAATTTTCTTAAGTGTACACCAGTGGAACGCAGTGGGGTGAGCTGTCACCACCCATGACAAGGCAAATTGCCTTGTCTTGCTTTCAGGCCCCATTCACACTGAGCGATTTATGGAGCGATTTTTGCAGCGATATCGCTCATATTTCCGCGCTATATTGCTCTATGTAGCTTCACCAATACATTTCAATGTAGCTGTTCACATCTTGTCGCTCAATATCGCTTGTAGCTCGTCGCTGGTAGCTTGTCGCTCCTACATGACCCTTTTTTAGAGCGATTTTGAGCGATGTTGCTCCTGATTGCATACAGCCCAATAGGGACATGTCGCTCAAAGTCGCGCAATTTCCATGTCGCTTAGTGTGAATGGGGTCTCAGGCTGCACTGGTTAAAACGTCCAGCACCGCCCAAATGCAGATGGTTTGAACAAGCACTCAATCCGATTTATCCATAGGGAGGGTCTGCTCTTATTATCAACTAATGGTATCTAGCACGTAATAATAATAATAACAACGGTGTGTACCTGTAGTCTTGAACAATTTGCCTAGCATGCTCCAGCTGGTCATTAGACAGAAGGATGTTTCTGGGGTCAGTTACTGTGAAAAAATGCTTGGCTCTTCCAACAAATGTACTCTGGTCCCAGCGAGGCTCCTTGATGTTAATATTTAATGGCAATTCACCTGACATCTTTTGAATCTGCATGAAAACAAAACAAACATAAATACCAAACATAATACATAAACACTGGTGCAGAAATATTTACCCGTGCTTATCCTGCGTTACATAACACAAAAATACCACATCTGTCCTCTGTTATAGGAGAAAGCAACACTGCTAAGCATTAGTTGCAAATTGCCATATAACACAACCCAAATTCCTTTCAGAAAAAAACATTGCATTAGTGATATGTATGTGAAACATTCAGAGACTATTGAACATGTGAGTGAAAAAGACTCTAAAGGTGGCCATACAGACCGTAGTCTTGCGATGGTTGTAAAGTAATTGAAAAAACGTACGATCTGCCCATCTTGGACAGGCAGGTCGTACTTGCGATCATCGCAAGCCCGCCCCCCTGAGGGGCGGGCTTCCAATGACCGCAATGCTGAACGGGCAGTGTGCGCGTGCGCACACCGGCCCGTGCGGCATTGATCTTTCGATCATGTTAAAAAACAGCCAAAAATTTTACATTTCTCGGCTGGTTTTCTAGCGTGCTCCTTAGACAAAAAAACCTGCGACCGTACAGTAAAAACAGTTGCACGCCTTCCATACACTTTGCGATTATCGTACGGTCGCAGGATTTCCTGCGATTATCATGCGATAATCGCACAGTGTATGGGCACCTTAGGGGTTGATTAATAAATCTATGTTCCTTGGCTTCACTTGGTGGTAATGTTTTGAGACCGGCATTCATCCAGCTATATGCTGGACACAAGATTTATAAAGCAGCCCCTATTTATTGGTTTACTCATGAATTAAATCTTTAAAATATATAAATAAGTAAATAACATAACTCCAACTAGTACTTGGCTAGAAAGGCCCAAGCACACCAATAATGAACTTTTCTGGTAAATCAATCAGGGTCGATTAAAACACAACCCTGGAAGATATACTGTAGTAAACATGTCACAACAGCCTTGTCCCAACTTTTTTTTTAGATGTGTTGCTGCCATTAGTTTCCAAATGACCTTTTTTTCTCCTTAAAAATAGGACATTTTTGCACTTTAAACATTTGGTATGTTTTCTATTTTCTAACGTGAATAAAATATGGGTTTATGAGATTTGCAGATCGTTGCATTCTGTTTTGATGTAGATTTTACACAGCGTCCCAACTTTTTGGGAATTGGGGGATGTATATTAAGGTACTGTATATTAGTAACCCTTCCAGCCACCTAAGCATCTACTGCAAATGTAATCTTCCTCCGGTGATTTGGAAAACCTTGAAAGCAATTAAACCTCTCTCCATAAATGCAAATCTTCATCAGTGCAAGGTTGCATCAATGACAGTGCGTAATATCTCTGACGTGCCTGACACGTAAGCAGCAAGGTTACACTGTGATAATTAGAAACTTCTTTTTTTTAAATCAATTAACTCCTCTTTACCAAGCCAGAGTACCATTTAAAAAGTGTTTATTTTGAAAAGAAATCAAATCACTAGCAGGATGTTACAACCAGATTTGCCTGCCAAGACATCAGAGAACAGAGGGCTGCAAACAAAGGATTCTGGGAGATCAAACTGTAAAACCCTATGATAAGCAATTCTCCCGAAACAGACACAAATGTAATGTAAGCTATACAATCAATCTTCTTTTGTACAAAATGTGTTTATTGTTTCATAACTGGCTAAACTCCAGAAAGAGACAAATTCATGCAACTCCATTGATTAAAACCTCATTAAATGCACATACAGTGACACCCCACAGTTTGAATTTCATGCAACTCAGCAGGAAATCTGAGCAGCGTATGGTCAGATTTATTATCAGCCTTGTGCAATCTCCTGTACAACAGAGCTCACAGTGGAAGAAGCAGCACAAGAAACCATTTAGTTCATGTGTTGTCAAGTGACAGAGAGGGGAGCTCATCAGTCGGCTTCTTTTTCACTGTCCAGTCAAAGGCTGAGGGTGAGAAGGAGGCCTGTAAGTGTCATAAAGATCTGTGAGGAGACAGAGGTATTCTCCACTTGTTTGATGTTAGGTTCCGTACCATGTCAATGGTTTACTGAAACCTACCCAGAAGTAAGTCATATAAATGTACCATCCTTTCCTATTCGTGGCTAAGAAAACCCAAAGAAACTACACTATATAAGGCTTTCTGGATGTATCTTCCGGCCTCCTTTGTTTTTCCCATACACACTCATTCACAACATCACTAAGAAGCCAGGAATTCGCTGGGTTTTGGGAAGGATGCAACTGCTTTGCACATGTGCAGGAGTTACATCATCAAACACCACCTAAGAGAACTTCCAAAAATCCGGATGTGTGGGAACTGGAAACGTGTATCTTTATGTTCGCATGTAAACCGCAGATAAAAATGTGCAAAAAAGCGCTGAAAATGGGCATATTTCATGCCGCTCAGGTGTGAATGCAGGCTAATGCACGACATTAGCCATTAGGGCTGCAGCTAACGATTATTTTCATAATCTATTAGTTAGCAGATTATTAATTTCAATTAATCAGATTTTAAAAAAAATATTGATATTTATTAAAAATAAAATATACAGATGCAGCGCTACAGACAAAGTTTACTTCAGAATAAAACGGTATGCACATTTTTGGAAACTGCACTGGAATGCAGGGATCACACTGTGGACGGGAGGTGCATTTGGGACCCATTTAAATGAATAGCACCACAACACACCTCCTGCAGCAAAATTTGTCAGGCTTTTCCCACCTTTTATATATTGGTAATTGTATGTATTGTATTAGACATTCATTGTATCTAACTTTTTTTTCCAGTCTTTTTCATTTTAGTTTATTTAACTTTATTTTTTTACTTCCTGAAACTCTGGCACATGTGACTAGGACATGTGACCATGCACATCATCTCAGTGGAGGACAATGCCTTTTCCTGAGATCTCATGAGATTACAGATGCGATTTCCCAGCAATGCTCTGCTGATGCAACCTTCCCAGGTTGCAAGACTTGGGCACATTACATTACATTACTTTCGCCAAAGAGAACGAGGAAGTAAAAAACAAGAAATTGTGTGTAAAATGAAAATATGTTTCTTTAACTAATGACCGTAAGATGATTTCATTTCAGCATACAGAACTCTAATGATGTCAATTTTAGCCTTTAGTTTAAAGGTCCACTTTAAACTGTCAAAGACATGCCAGTAATGCACCTTTAAATATAACAGGGTTGCAAAATACAATTTAAATGCTCGTTATAATTTGACCACATTGCTTAACCATGCCTAATTAAATTTCTATTTCAGAAAGCCAATTTCGTTTTAGAATCTATTCCCTGCAGCCTCTGGCTGCCCCCTCTTGTGTGTCTGCAGCCTTTCCCCATCATCATTCCCTGCATAATGGGAGGTAGATATGTGCTCTGATTGATCGAAGTGGTCAGCTCTGACCGCTATGAAAGGCCAAAGCTTATACAGACTGGGTTACCTGCATCCATGGAATCTCTAGTAGTCCAATAAATCGGGGTCTCCCAGGATCCCCTTCATCAGGCAAACACATCACTTGTTTGCCTGATGAAGGGGATCCTGTGAGACCCCGAAACGTTGTATCTTGTGTTTTGCATTTGCATCAAGTACGTGAATAAATAGACACACTGGATTTGCTTTGGAGTGCCGGTGTCCATCTTTTACTTATACTTTGACGGAAGCCACCCGTTGACACCTACTGCACCCACTTCTTATCTCATGGAGCAGCGGTTCTGAGTGCGATAGGTACACGGACTGTATCCTGACCAGCATAAGAGTCTCTGTTTCGGTTGTACTTGGAAAGCAGTGGAGTATAACATAAGACTAGTGTAAGGAAAAGGGTGGCCATGCCATAGCCTTGTGGTATCGATTCCCATTTCTCTAGTTAGGTGCAGAAATTGGTCACACATGGTTAGAAGTACAACTAAAACAATGTCACGAACAGAGGGGATATTATGTACCATTGTTTAGAAAACATAATACATGCTATCAGAACTGACATATCGGTCAGTTTAGACCTAAATGGCAGAAAAATTAGATTAGAAGCATTAGTGCCAGCACTTTACGAAGCTCAATATTTAAAAAGGAAAAACACTGCTGGGAAAAGAAGACGGATCTAAACTATGACTGCATTTATTGACCAACAATTATATCACTAACTTGTCACATCGGACTGCAATTTCAGATTCTTCTAATGTTCTATAGCCACATCTCACAGGTCTAGGTGCTAATCTGTAGCGCCAAGTGACCATATTTGCTGTCCCAGAAAACCTGACATTATTAATAGGCCCAAAAATGTGAGATTGTAGTTGGATATCCAGCAAGGATCCAACAAACAGAAGATTTCCCTTTAAAGATGACTTTACCCATATCTTCAAAATAACAACAAAGGCACCTTTAGAAATGTTAAGTAATGTCGTGGGACCAGGGGTTCCCTTTTATCTGGGATGATTTGGTGCCCGGCAGCGGCTGGTTGCAGCTGCGCGCATGCATGCACGTGACATTCACCTCAGGTGCTGATCATTGCCTGGGAGAGCCTTGTGAGCAGACCTTATCCCCTAGCCATCCCATTGGTTCCCAGGGACCTGTAGCTTCCTCGTTGCCCAGACAACGGGGGGCGTTTCTGGTTTCTGCTGTGTTTAAATCCCAGCCAGAGCCAAGACTTGTTGCTGAGTTATTCTGCCATACCCAAAGCAGCTACGAAGACTCATTTCCTGTTTCCTGCCTTCCTTCTAGGCTATTTGGATCTCCTGGTTATCGACCCCTGGTTTGTCTCCGCGTTTATGATACTCGCTGCCTGCCTCGACCCGGACTGTACTGTGTCAACGCATTTTGAATCATCCCATCTTGTACCTCAGCCTAGACTCTCCTTCTGGAAGTGTTTCCTGCTATTGGGGTCCACTCCAGCAAACAAGGGAACTTTGCTCCCTCCCTAACAAGTAATGACAATCTACAATCAGATACTTCTAGATATTTGCCGGCTTTTTATTTTTTGAATACCTCATTTTTCTTTTCTTCCAAGTCTTCTGACAGTGGCCATGTTTACTAAGGGCAGATTACTAGATCTCCCTTTACTTCCTGGAACTCTGGCACATGTGACCATGCACATCGTCTCAGGGAAGCAAAATGCCTTTCGCGGAGATCTCATGAGATGAGATTTCCTAGCAATGCTCTGCTGATGTAACGTTCCCAGGATGCAATGCTTGGACACAATTACATAATTTGTGCTCAAGTGGACCAGGAAGTGGAAAAAAAAGAAATTGTAAGTAAAATAAACATATGTTTGTTTAACTAATAAATGTAAGATGATGTCATATCAGCATGCAGAGCTGTATGCTGATGTCATTTTTTTTTTAGTCAAAGGGTGTAAAAGGTCCACTTTAACGCGATACAAAAAAAGGCACACTCCTTTCCTATAAGTGCAGTAACACCACTGATTCCAATCTTAAGAGTGTTCTATTCTAGCCTCTCAACAAGGGTGCCATGATGAGCGAAGCGAGCAAAGCTCTGTTCAATGCACATTCACCGAAACATTCGGGAAGTTTGCAAATACCGAACATAGCGAAGAACCACATTAAAGTTTATAGGAGTCAAATATTGATATTTTTTCTGGTATTTTTCAAGGTTACTGTGCAAGCTTTTTTTTTTTTTTCAAAGGGCATGGGCAGCTGGGCACTGCCATGAGGGACACATACCCGATGTACATGTACAGTGATGTAGCTCCATGTCAATAACGACAAGTACCGTCTGACGATTTAGACCCAACGCAAACTAAATATCTAAATATACCTGTTGGTTTCTGTACATGAACAAGCCTAGATGAGGTCACTGAATAAATATAGTCGTGACCATTTCTGAACAAGGATGTCACCCAGAATCTAAGCTGTCATGTAGTGCTACATCCCCCAAATGACTGTTGTTTGTTTGCCCATTTACTAAGCTGATCCCTACTGATGAAGCTTTTGGGAAAAGATTAGCCAACCATAAATTACCCTAATAGCAAGGGTTTCCGAAAGCTTCATTATTCACTCATATATACTGAACTATTCAGCTCAATGTACCTTTTTGGCCCCAGCAAAAAAGTCATCAAGGAATACCTTCGTACCAGCATAAGACGTGACCTTGAAGCATGCTCCCTACCCGCAGCAAGATGTATACGAGAGAGAAGGGTGCAGGGGAAGCCTCAAGAAAAAGTGGCTGCCAAGATCCATCCCCAGCGCCCTGGGAGCCAGGTCCTGTATATATGAGAGAGATATAACCATGGACTCCCCTCCCAAGCATGACACTCTCAGGAGATGCACAGATCTGGCAGAAAGGCTTGGAGCGGGAGGATAAAAACAATTTGTCAATGCAGTAAACACATCTAAGGGTGTGTTGGCTTCTGCTGGCAGGGCCTTGTCCACTGAGGCCTATACTTACGCCAAAAAAGGAAGCTCAGAGCTTGCCAAACCCGAGACCAAGCTGCACCCAAGTGGAGAGAAACCCACTGAGGTGCATAAACCAAGCCAAGTACCCTGTGCCCCACCAAAGCAGGCCCCCAAAGCAAGAAGGGTACTTGTCAACTGTAGACCCACCTACCTTGGAGCTGGCACCTTGAACCCCCAGAATAGGAGAAGCAACCTGTGATGAAGAGTTCCACAGCATGGCACACCCCTTGCCGGCTGGACTCAAGCTCCTGCCCCACTCCTAGCACCCCTCCTTGCCGGTGGGGATTGCCGACAAGGCGCCATATTCATGCCCTGCTGTGACCCTGCTCTGCTTCTGGCCAGAGAGCCCAACGGGTCGCTGTCAATTCCTCTAGCAGGACACTCTGGGGGACTCAACTACAGTTACTATGCCAACGAGGATAGTTGCCATCTCCTTCAATTATGGAGAGAAACCTCTGGGGAAACAGTTTTTATAAGGACTCTAGGGGAACCAGTCCTAGGTAAATGTCCCGTGCATGAGGCCCTCCATATCCACTGTCCCTGTGAGTGAGAGCCCTATGCCACAGGAGGCCCTTGCTATCTAGTACAAAGGCCTAGAGTAAAATAACAAATGTTACGATGCTCCTGTTAGGCCGGAGGAAAACACAAATACTGAGGTGGTTAGGAGGGACCGCCCTTTTTATTCTAATTGTGGATGATGTGTTTACTTTCACCCCCATTTAAATGAGGCATAAGGAACCAGTAAACGTGTTTTCATTAACAACAACTTACTTAAAGTGACACTAAACTCAGGAGTTAGATCCCTAACTATTAACAAAATTGTGCCTTAGCTGTGTATCCCTTGGCTGTAGATCCTCAAATCATATCTGAATTCATGCTAACACTGTCCTTTCTTCTGGAGGGTGGCTACTTTTGTCCCCATGGTCCCTGTGTGTGTTATAAAGTAGCCACCACTCCAAGCTCAATCCTGAGATAGGTTACAATCTCATGTTTAGTTTACTACTTTTTATTGAAGTTATAGACTATCACATGAGCAAACTTGGGGTTGTGACTACTTTACAACACCCACAGGGACCATGAGGAACAGAAGTAGAGGCACTCCAAAAAGGAAGGACAGCACCACTTTTAAGATGATTTGAGGATCTACAGCCGAGTGATACACAAATAAGATACATTTTAGGTATAAGGTAAAGTACTTTGATGCATTTTTCAGATTTAGCTTCTGAGTTTACTGAGTTTAGTGTCACTTTAATTTCGTAGGAACACTGGCTGTTGAGGCTGGGAATAGGTTAGCCCTGGTTTATACAAGTAATATTCTGCTAAATAACTTTATAAAAAATATTGCAATGCATCCAAAATCAGACACTTCAGATGAAAATATGTCAAGGTGATCTTCACAACCACCATCTAAACTTATACTGTATGTCTGTTCCCTTGTAACTATTAACCTGACACTAATCAATAACAGACTGTTATAGAGTGAGCAGTAAATCAAAGAAACACCAGTTACAAATTGTTTAGACAGTAAAAGAAGAGAGGACATTAAATGGTGCAATGAAGGCATACACCAATGTAGATTTCATATGCAGTGAGAGACAAACAGGTCAAAGGTTCTCTTTTTTACAGTGTTGAACCACTAACATGCTGACTAGTGCAACTCTCTTACAAATGACAATATCACATGCTTCAAATGCTTTCTTCCCCAGCACGGGGGAAGCGACACAGCAGACATTAAATAGAAATCTACATAACCAGCCTGAGGGCCAAACAGCATTGAAGATTTGGAGTATGCAGTTGAAATCGCATATAATGATCATGTGCATGGTGAATATAGCAGATTGGTAAGAAAATGCTTAAAATATTCATATTTTTGAGGAAAACAAAACATATCCTGTATTTACCTGACCCTAACCAATGGATGCAACAATGCGGGGAATATCAGCAAGGCAAATAAACTGCAGAATCTTAATTGCTGCTTGGGTGCACATGACTCCAGCAATGTTACAGCCTGCCTGTTGACTTTGATAGTAGTAGGAACTGGGGAAACCATGTTTAAGCAAGTAATGATGATCTATTGTAGAAGTTATTTTCTTAACATTCCAACTCCATCTAATGTTTTTAGAAAATGTAAGATATTAGAGCCCAACTCGCATTGGCTGTAATACTTACCTCCTCTCCATTATGTCTGCTTCCAGACTCGCAACTCCAAGGTCCATGTTCTGGTCCTCTTCAGGTTTAAATGACGTCCAGCATCACTCAACCCTCTTCCTGTGAGCCCAAGGTGTCGAGGGCCTGCCTCCTCTGCTGGGTACATCATCAAGTCTTGGGCTAATAGAAGAATGCTGCAGGGTGACCACATATCATTATGTATCACCCATTTGCAGCACTCAGAACTCACCCACCAATGGAGAAAGAAGAGAACTCATGACGTTATACGCCTGTATGGAAGGGCCACTAAAACAAAAATCTTTTTTTTTTTTAAATAAAGGCAGCAGGGGATTCACCAAGGCGGTTGGGATTCTTCAAGGCGGTTGGGATAGAAACCAGTGGGGCAGCCCAACCTTGTGTTGGGCCTTAGATGCCCATAATGTGCATTGCGTTCAAGTCCAATTGGAATAGGTTGCCAACACACCAGAATGGGCAAAAAAAGTGTAACTGCAGTTATTTTCCCAATGTGGTGCACAACAACGCATAGTAGTGTGTTAATGTGCATTGTGTTTTGGGGCCCCCTTTTAAAATGAAAGGCACTGCAGACCACCAGCAACATTCAAGGTGCATTACCATAACATTATCGGTGTGACTAGGCCCTAAAGCTGGCCAAACACTGTTAGAAATCTATGGCCAGCTTCAGTTTACGCATTTTCTTCAATGTGTCTGCTACTGACATTCTATAGAAGCAGCAGTGAAGAAGTCGAAGCTTTGTTCAATTTTTATCAGCCAGCACAGACAAACTGCACTGTAGATAAACTATGATGAATTCTACACTACAGCGTAACAGTCCTTACATAAGCAAAACCTTTTACCAAGAACTTCTAATGCAAATCTGTTAGAGGGAATATTATTTATGCCGTTGATAAGTAGGGGAAACAGTAGAGCAAATACAATGAACCCTAAGTAACCATCAGTGATGTGTCATTAAAATAGCAAAGATTGCAATATTTTTACTAGCATGAAAAAAAAAACAATGATTCGCATTCATGTTTCTGTGGAGTGCAACATGTGCATCAGAAATAGCATCATTCCTGCTTTTGGTACATATAATTAATGTGTCAAGCAGGACTCCTTATCAACCATGGTCATTGCATCACAATTTGCAACTTTTTTGCACTTCTCCCTGTTGAAATTTCTTGCTCTGCACCACCAATAGTTTATTGGGGGCCTATTTTATTCAAAGCTGAAGTTTAGTTTAAAATGTTGTAGTGGATACAGCACCAGGGACATAACTTACCTCTAGGGATGTTCAGATACCAGTGCCGATACAGTGGTACCTCACGAACGCTTCTGTTCACAAACAATCCCATTCGCGAACAGGAAGTTCGTCAAAATTATGCTTCCGTTCATGAACTCCGCTTCGGGTGACGAACACAACCGCAGCCATTTTCCCTGCTCTGACAAATGGTCGTGGCTTCCTCTAGTTGAGATTGCGGTCTGATCACAGTTTGATTCGGTCCATGACCAAATCGGTTCGCGACCAGAATCGCGGAACGAATTACGTTTGTGAACCGAGGTACCACTGTACTTGGCATTTTCACAAGAACTACCAGGTTTGCTGTGGTTGCAGCTGGGACCTGGCTCTGGCGCTCCACCACTGTCCTGAAATCATTAGTCTGTATTGTTTTAGAAAAACTATCACATGACAATAAACAACTTGGGCAAGTATCAGTACTTGGAAAAATGGTATCGGTGCATCCCTTATATATATATATATTACCTTAAAACTTATATATATATATATTACATTAAAACAGGGATGCACAAATCCCAGGAGCTCCGTGTGCTCCTTACAAATGACAGCTGCCTCCTAACTTTTGAGTTTTTATCTAATCTAGTCTTGGAGCTGGAAAAGTATCTGTACTTGTACCGAGTACGGTACTTGGTATCTAAACATCCCTACTTACCTCTAATGAAGGGTATTCCATGTCCTGATGGTTCCCGTAGCAATCTTCCCTCCTCGGACATCGGTTACTCCCACATCAGTGATCTTCTGGGGCTGAAGGGGTTAAGATTAGTGGCTGCCACTGTGCAACACTCGCCCTGCCTTTCCTTGTCACTCGCCCATTCACAGAATTCGTAGTATTTTTCCCCAGAATGCAAAGCACTCTGTGACTGGAGCAGGAAGATCCTGTCATTCATCCACCTGTTCTTCATTCACAGAACGCTGTCAATCAGCAGAGGAGGGAACTAAAGGAGAACGTTTTCCTTTAGGTACGCCTCTGCTGATTGACAGCAGGCGGGTGCAATACAGCTGCTGATGGGAGACTTGATGCCGGTGTTCTATCAATCCCTCAGACTCGAATCCAAGGGATTGATAGAACACTGGCAGAAGAGGGGGCATGGGTTAGCAGAGAAGGGAACGGGGCGGGCAGCGGAGGAGGAACGGGGCGGGCAGCGGAGGAGGAACGGGGCGGGCAGCGGAGGTACAAAGGGGGGAGGCAGCAGGGGAATGCAGTCACCGCAGTCTCTCCTCCCCGGGTGCTGACTGCAGTAGTCTGTGTCCCCGCTGCCTCTGCCGATACAGTGGGGAAGAGCAGCGGGGATTGAAAGGGACACAGACCACTGCACCAAGAACCAGCAGGGAGGAGAACAGAGGAGCAGAGCAGCGGCAACTAATCAAAAATTAACTAATCTATGATGAGAATCGTTGCCAACGATTCTCATTATCGATTATAATCGATTTGTTGTAGCAGCCCTAATCACCGCTGTCAGGAGTATTCAACAGGGGTATTAAGCCAGTGGAGTAAGGAGTTCTACACTCCTTACGCTCCACTTCAGCAATGGAAAGATCTTAGACTGCCAGATTGGAGGTTTCCTAACACATGCACATTACAATATGTTACATTTTTCTAGGGATGCACTGGTGCCGATACTGGGCATGTTCACGAGTACAATCAGCTTTTTAAACACAAGCGGCTGCCATAAGGTCCCGCGCTCGCCTGTTGACAGCGCCGGACGAACATCTCCTCCTCCACGCTGCCTGCACAGACCTGATGAGACCCGTACCCACCAATACAGCCCTGGCGAGACCCGCACGGCCCTGATGAGATCTGCACCTGCCCACACAGCCCTGGTGAGACCCTGTGCACAGCCCCGGGGAGCAACACAGAGTATGTAGCTTCATATTATTCTGCAGCGCTGTATAACGTATCGTTGGGATTTGTAGTCATCTATGGCTGGTGGTATACTGCATTGCTGTATAATGTATTGCTGGAATTTGTAGTCACTCTACTGCTTGGAATCGGTGGCAGAACTACCAGGTACAGCGGTTGTAGCTGCGTCCGGGCCTTGGCACTCCATCACTGTCCTAAAAAGGTATCGGTAATTGGTATTATTATTATACAGGATTTATATAGCACCAACAGTTTGTGCAGCGCTTTACAATATAGGGAAGACATTACAATCACAATACAATTCAAGACAAGATGGTAAGGAGGGCCCTGCCCGTTGGGGCTTACAATCAGCGAGAACTTGAGGAAAAGTATCTGTACTCGGTCTGGAACAAATGGTATTGGTGCATCCCTAGATTTTTCCCTAACAAAAATCACATTGACGGTTAGCATTTCATTTGTTCAGATAAGAAACTAGAAACATTTTCCAGCCTGCTCCTTTGATTTTCCTGGTCACTACAGTTAAACAGGACTGCGGATTGGATGAGTATATCTACTTTGTTTTCGACCCCAGAATGAGCAGTTAACCCTTGCAGTGCAGGGGTACCCCCACTACAAAGGTTAAGATTTAATTTGCCCGGAGTTCTTTAACCCTTTAAATTCACAATACAACCTCCTTGTAATCAGCTAATTTTCTCACTCTAGCAGAGCATTGCAGATCATATTTCCAAACAGCTGATGGCTGAGCTCATGAATGAACCCAGATACTGACAGCTCCAGCAGACCACGGCACTATTACTGAGCGATCTGCTGCATCCCAAGCACTCTTTGTATGATGACAGGTTCTCTTCGAGCTCTTGTACCGCTAGCTGCAGGCCACTTGCCTAATACATTGCTACTCACACACATGACATACAATCACCAGCCTGTTATTAGATATACATAACGCTGGAGTAGAGAACCCCGTGCTATGCAGCAGCTGCTATCCCCCTCCCCATACAGAACATGTGCAACCCTGATCAAAGAGGAGCACCCCGGGCACAATGCTCTGTCATCTGGAGCCCTTGTACACCTGACAGAGAACAGCACTGTGCCGGTGTGTGCTATGGAATTGTACGCCGTGTCAGAACCGGAAATAGCAATGAATGGGGACACTCACGGTGGTGCGGTATGTAGCAGCAGACGGTCTATGTACAGCTGTGTGCGCGGCGCTCAGTGCCAGCTCTGTGCTGCGGTGGCTCCAAGTCACATGGTAGGCTGATGTCACCTCCAGTACGGGGGCCGGCCTAGGACAAAACGTCTGCAGGCTGTGCCTTCATCAGGGCGTAACGTCAGCGTCGGAGGGGAGCAAGCTGGAGCATGTCTGTGTGTCTCCGCTATACCAAAGCCAACTGCATTCCAGCTGCAGTGAAACTACAATACTCATAATGCCTTTGCCTCTGGAAGTCATGTTGCGGCTGTCAAAATCTTGCAATGCCTCACGGGACAATTACAATAACAAAACATTGAAAGCACTTCACTAATTTAGAAAACACCTCATTATGACCAAAACAGTAAAGCTAAATATGTGTGAAATTCTACATGAAATCAAATAACCATTACCTAAATAAGTCCCTGTTACCTACAATAATTAAGTGCACCAAATGTTTGGTATCATCACACTCTATACACAGTGCATAGACTCTGTATAGACATGAGGACGTTGAGGTGCAGTCCATCCAGTGGCGTAACAATCGCCATAGCAACCCAGGTGGTTGCTACGGGGCCCGCTGCACAGGGGGGCCTGACCAGGACATGCCGTACGGGCCGCCTGGGTATTTCAGGCTGCTGGCTATCACTGGTGGGAGGAGGAATGTGTTGCTGTTAGATCACCGACAACCTGTCAGTGATCTGTGCAGAGGTGCGTTCCTCCTCACAGCCGCTGCTGAGTTAGTGACAGCCAGCAACTGTGGAGGAGGAAGGCTTCGCCCGGCGTCAGAAGCGGCGGAGGAGGAGGCGGGCCCGGCGATGGAAGAGGAAGGAGGCAGGGCCCGCCAGCGACCATGAAGGCGGACAACAGATCGGGGCTGAGGTGTGCACCTGAGACCCTGCAGAGCCCACCATAGAAAGTCTATGGTCTCTGCAGTGTGACTCTCAGGTGGGCTGTTTGGGATATCAGGAAGTACCAGTATCAGTACTCGGCATCAGCGAGTACCGAAATATAAATATCGGTACTCATACTCGATACCAAAAAAACGGTATCAGTTTCCCGAGTGAAAATGGAACGGCAAAGTAATCGATAGATCTAGAGCAGGGGTGGGCAACTCCAGCCCTCTAGCTATTGAGCAACTACAAGTCCCATGAGGCAATGCAAGTCTGACAGCTACAAGCATGACTCCCAGAGGCAGAGTCATGTTGGTAGTTTAAGCACAGCCGGAGGACCGGAGTTGCCCACCCCTGATCTAGAGTTATAGGCGGCATAAATATATGTCATTGTCATGTTTTTCATGGTAAAGTTGTGCATGAGCCTTCCTATTGGTCAACCCAGTGATAATTGGCCTCATTACCCAATAGGGGGACCTGGAAGTTGGAAGGGTTAAGGCCAATGTTAGCTTTTACTGGAACAAAATATAGTATATAACTTCAGCTGCCAATACATTTAATTGTATTAACATGCAGTTTATATGAACGGTAACCTATGCTTATGCATTTTTTTATAGTATGCCTAGACATGTAACATGTTTACTTTAAAAATACATTCAATAATATATGTTTCCATTTATGAATACATTACTGAGCCAAATAGTTTGTTTTTATGTTTTCTGGAGTTCAGCCTTAGCGATTAGAGAGAGTATAATTATCTGTTCCCAAGATATTTCACAGCAATCGTGCCATCAGTACGAAGAAAAAGCACGACTTACAGATGTGTGATCACGAACAAGTTATTGATTTATGTTGTCAGTAATAACAATGTAAACACAGTGGTACTTGTCGTGAGAGGAACATACTCTGATCAATGTTGCTGTTTTTTAACCCATACCGAAAGTTTTTTATGTTAAGAAGACAGCATTTCGTATATAATCTAACTGTGTGTTTGTTTTTATTAGATCTGAAAGCAGATTATTGAATGGAGCCACTTCACTGAATATATGTTGTATTCCATTATGTCATGTCTGATGTTAAACTCAAAATAAGTTTGGACTACTGATTCTGAACAACACTGATGATGTGATATTTTGCAACAGTCCTGTTTATCCCTGGAAACTTCCCACCGGTTCAACTATTTGGTGATTGCAAGATAGCATGTGAGAAGGATCCAGCCATCTTTGTGAGCATGAAAACACCTTCCTGATGAAGCGCCTACAGTTGCGAAACGCGTCAAAGACTGGGCCCACAGTGGATTACACAGTTAACACATGGTTACGGACTCTTAAAGGAGAACTATGGGGTTAGGGCTTTTCCCCATAGTTCTCCTTAGGGTAACGGGAGGACACAAACTAGTGTCCTCCCGTCACCCTAAGCTCAGTATACCGCGGGCTACAGCTCGCGGTATACTGAGACGCCGCAGCTGAAGCGGATCCCGACAATTATGTCTGGATCCGCCCTGCTGCGTGAGTGACAGCTGGCAGAGTCTATGATATGATTATAAAATGTAAACACAAGTGTGGGTACCATAAGGAGGTAGCTTGTTTTTAATGTATCAGACCAATGATACTTTGAATGTAACCAAGTCTCTAAATCATGTTTATTTTAATGTAATAAAATCTTTTTTATACAAAACCATGTAGTCTTGATGGACATTTCGTATGGTTTGGACACTTTAAAAGCCCCGCTTTTCTCTATTTTTCTTGTATACATATGTCATGTCTGGTGTCACCTAGCAAGTGATTTTTAGGAATGAAGCCGATAACAACTGAAAGCTGTAAAGTGAAAGGGCACAATTATTTAATCAGATTTTGTACACTTTAAAAAAATCGATTTAAATAAAATGTCATATATATACTGGAGGGAATTGCTCTGTCTAGTTTGGGACCATGGATTAGTACAGGCTGGAGTGCTGTCCAGCCAACCCCCCAGGCTAGGCCTGGGGGTAGAGATGCTGGAGCGCGGGAAGTGTTTCGCTTGGCCTCAAGTATTGGAGGCCTGTGCTGTTGTCAGACGAGGAGAACCAGGGAAGCTCATGGCTGCTGGGGGTACCTGGAAGATAAGGGACTTTAGGAGCAATTCTGGTGTCTCTCCTGCTGAGGATCTGTGCTCATCTACTACTCAAATTCCTATTCGCTTTGCTACAAATGGATCTACACTGAAATGCTAAAAAGGGACTGGTGAGTCTGGAGCTGATGTCTGTACTACCCTGGATGTCTAGGATCCCTATACCTTCTCACCTCAGTGTGAAGATGTTAATAAAAGTTCTTCAGTGTTATACTTTTGGAGTGGATATCAGTTCTGGGCACTAGAAGAGGGTGGTTAATACTAGGGAGGCACGGATACCAATACTAGTATCGATATCGGTGCCGATACTGAGTATTTGGGGCGAGTACTCGTACTCGCCCAAATGCTCCAATGCCTAGCCCGATACTTCCTGTATCAGGAAGCCGAGCAGCTGTAACGCTCCTAGTTGCGCTGTTAGGATCTCAACGGCAGAGGTGTGTAACATTAACCGGTACAAGAGAGTTATTCAGTCTGAACTCCAGGCGTCTCTCTCAATCTTAAAACAGAGAGTTTGGAGCTACTAACATCATACACTGTGATTTTACACTAAGAGTTGTTATTGGTACGCTGCAACTACTGGTGGTTAATGATCTGGCAAGTATATAAATCAGAAGCAATGAAATGGCGAGTATTCAATCAGCAGTGATGATATGGCGAGTATTCAATCAGCAGCAATGATATGGCAAGTATATAGTCAGCATCAATGATATGGCAGGTATTCAATCAGCATCAATGATATGGCAGGTATTCAATCAGCATCAATGATATGGCAGGTATTTAATCAGCAGCAATGATCAGAGGAATGAACCAGTTAAGCCAGAGGTGTTAGCCTGCTCCAGTGGAAGGATCTATTCAGTCCTGATCTTGTAAGTCCAAGTAACTTGTGAGATTCGTTGTGGTGGAGCTAGCAGTGGAACGCCGCTGCTTTGCTCCTTCCGGGTATATAAGGGCTCTGACCCTGAATGGGGCGGAGTCTAGTGGCGTACTTACGGCCGTTGCGTTCCACTCTGGAGCGCAAGCCACCGATTATGTTACAGCAGCGCGTCATTACACGCTGCCCGATTTCCTGATTGGCCGGGAAGTGGCTCCATGCTCTCTCATCACTTGTGATGAGAGAGCATGGAGCCACTTTCCGGCCAATCAGGAAGCTGGGCAGCGTGTAATGATGTGCTTCCCGGCTTCCTGATTGGTCGGGAAGCTGGCCAATCAGGAAGCCGGGTGCCGTGTAATGACGCAGCTCCCGGCATTCTGATTGGCCTGGAAGCTGGCTTCATGTTCCCCCGTCATCTCATGACGAGGGAGCATGGAGCCGACCACCCGGCCAATCAGAAAGCAGGGTGTCATTACACGACGCCCGGCTTCCTGATTGGCCAACCAGACGGCTCTGGCTGGGTACCGGAGAAAGGCCGCGTTCTGGCTGGAGGGGCCCCGAGGGTGACAGGCTGGACATACCAAGGTAAGAGAGGACAGACTTTCTGGTTAATCGGGAAGCCGGGTGGTGAGTCTTTACACGCTGCCTGGCACGCACTTACCAAGGACCTCGAAGCCGCATCTGCGAGAAAATTTAAAGTGCCGGTGTCAGCAGAGTGTCTTGTGTACGGGTGCCCGCTGGCTGGACACCCGTACACAAGACGCCAAACCCGGACTGTCCGGTTGAAAACCGGACGGGTGGCAACCCTACATATAATACACTCCTCCCCCTCTCTCCTTTCCTTCCAAGCCCCCTCACCTGCTTGCATCTATGCAGGGAGGAGGCACATCATCATCCCCTGGTGATCTAGTGGTGATTAGTAAGGTCTAGTGCAGACCTTACTAATCATCCATCATTCGGCCGGAGCTCAAAACTGACAGAGCTCTGGCCGGAGCTGACAGGAGCAGCTCTGCAGTCTGCATCCGACAGAGACAGTGTAGCTGCTCCCGCAAGTCCGTGACCGTGGGCCCGACTTGTCATCTGGCTGCGGGCCACATAGTACAGGTTTGCGGGCCAGAACTTTGAGACCCCTGGCCTAGACAGTTATACCGTTTGGTTTGGGCGGTAGGCAAGATAAGTGGCATGGGGATGAGGTGGGGGGGGTGAGAGTGAGGAGGGTGTTGTAAGTTAGTTCACCTTTTCATTTGTATTAAAGGTGAACTAACCCTTCAGAGAAAATCATGGGTGTAAATGTATAGAAACACTATTTTTAAAATCATTAAATTACAAACCGAATTTTAGGGTGAATCCATTAAAAAATATATAAATACATATTTCAGATATGAATAGAGACCCAAGACCTCCAGCCTTGGCTTTGACTCTATTATATGAAGGCTAAGGTCACCAATTGCCATCTCCTGGCAGTGTGAACTTACCTTTTACTGAGGTCTGATTGGAAAGTTAAAAAAAGCATTTCAGCACGGCTTAGGTATAAAGTTAGGTCAAGTCAGACCCCAAATAAAAGGTAAAAATAAATCAGAGAAGGGAAGAGAAGAGACGTTTCTGGATAGTAAAGTTAAAAGCTTATCTTTAAATGGAGTACAGGTTCCCTTTACACATCTCCTTTATTTCCTTTTTGGATGTTGCATAGCGGTTAACCTATTTTTTCACTAGATGGCATAGTTTCCTAAGCGAAAAAGATTCTTCTTTCAAAAAGCACTTTGCTATATTCTTCTTTGAATCCAGTAACCTACAGTATATAAAAGCATACAGAAAAATATTTTCGGTGTAGATTATACAACAAATTATACTGCACTTCTTCATTTTAAATAAATACATCACTGATAACCCTAAAACTGAAATACATATCATACTATACAGGGTTACATTTGTGTAAAATATAATGTCTATATACTGTAGATAACTCAATGTCAGGTTTCAGGTAGGGATAGTAGTCAAACGGCAAGCTCCAGTACAAATAGCCTATTTTTACAAAGACTGTGCCTAGTTATCTGGAGTTCAGATTTGATTTGTTAGTCAAGTCCATCTAAATCTGCTAGTTCATCCAACACCTCCCTCTCCACAGGGTGACAATGCTGCTGTTCATGAGTGGTTCCAGTGGCGTAACTACCACCATAGCGACCCATGCGGTCGCTATGGGGCCCGGGGCAGAGGGGGGCCCGGTCATGGGGACGAGGGGCTCAGCAGTATAGGTGGAGGACGAGACCCGGCTGCTGCAGAGGAGACTGGGGCCCTCGGCCGTGGAGGAGGAACCCGGGGCCCAGAGGATTAGGCCGGGGCCCGGAAGAGGATACCGGGGATCAGCAGCGAAGTGGAGGATGCAGGGGATCGGCGGCGAGGAGACCGGAGATTGGCGGCATTGGTGGAAGTGGAGGCCAGGGATCATCGATGAGAAGGAAGAGGCTGGGGCTCAGTGCTGGCTGACAGGTAGGAACGGCTAAGCTGCTTTACTGCTTTTTATTTAATAATATGCAGTGTTAGGATCTAAAAGGCTCCGGCTTTCCCCAAAATGTTCCCTGTGTTTGAGTCCCCGCACAGCCAGGAGGGCTGCATCTGGCAGGAAACATGCACCCCTTATTGCCATTCCCAGCTGTTCCCCTCTCCCCGCCCTGCCTGCTACAGTTGGAGATGAGGGTCAGGATGGACATGAGGGTCAGGATGGACATGAGGGTTAGGATGGGGAGAATGGTCAGGAAGCTGAGGATGATCAGGATGATGATGTGAGTATAGTGAAGATGGAGATGATGGTCAGGATAGTGAGAATTCCAAACAGTCTTATAAAAAATGATCCTCGCACACCGTGCTGCTCCTTTAAGGACCAGGGGACCTTGACTTGATTTCTTAAACAAAAACACAGAGCGCCCCGAGATGTGCAGGATAATTATTTATGCGCCCCGAGATGTGCAGGATAATGGATAAAAACCTACAAGGATTGCAGTACAACAAGCGTATTACTCCTTTGATCTGATATCGGAAATATCCCATAAAAAGTGTTTGACACAGAAGACGCTGATCCGCCAACTGGCATGCCGCCTCATGGTTGAAATCCTGTGATTATGGCTAAATGTTGTACCGCAATCTTTGTGAGGATGTTTTTATCCATTATCCTTTAAGGTAAAAAATGATCCTGCACATGTTGGGGAGCGCTGTGTTTTTGTTTTAGGATGGTGAGAATGGTCAGGAATCCGAGGATGGTCAGGATAGTCAGAATGGAGATGATGGTGAGTATTTTCAGTATGGTCATGATGGGGAAGAGGTGAGAATGGTCAGGATGGCGGGGAGGTGAGGATGGTGAGAATGGTGAGGAGATGAGGATGGTCAGGATGGTGAGGAGATGAGGATGGTCAGGATGGTGAGGAGATGAGGATGGTCAGGATGGGGAGGAGATGAGGAGGGTCAGGATGGTGAGGAGATGAGAACGGTCAGGATGGTGAGGAGATGAGGATGGTCATGATGGTGAGGAGATGTGGATGGCCAGAATGGTGAGAATGGTCATGATAGAGATGGTGGTCAGGATGGTGAGGAGGTGAGGATTGCCAGAATGATGAGGAGTTGAGGATGGTGATGATTATCAAGATGGAGCTAATAGTCAGGATGGTCAAAGTGGTGCAGTGGTGTAACTACCTCCATAGCGACTGGGGCCCAGAGCAGAGGGGGGCCGGTCAGGGCCCAGGGCCCAGCAGCAGAGGTGTAGGAGGCCAAAGCCCATCGGCGGTGGTGGAGGCCGGGCCCAGCAGCGCTGGTCCGGTGTGGCGGCTGAGTTGGAGGAGGAGGTCGGTGCCTGGAGATGGAGGAGGCCGGGGACAAGCAGCAAGTGGCTCGGGCTGGCA
>NW_017306529.1:1030171-1033693 GCF_000935625.1 Nanorana parkeri
TGAGGATGGTGAGAATGGTGAGGAGATGAGGATGGTCAGGATGGTGAGGAGATGAGGATGGTCAGGATGGTGAGGAGATGAGGATGGTCAGGATGGTGAGGAGATGAGAACGGTCAGGATGGTGAGGAGATGAGGATGGTCATGATGGTGAGGAGATGTGGATGGCCAGAATGGTGAGAATGGTCATGATAGAGATGGTGGTCAGGATGGTGAGGAGGTGAGGATTGCCAGAATGATGAGGAGTTGAGGATGGTGATGATTATCAAGATGGAGCTAATAGTCAGGATGGTCAAAGTGGTGCAGTGGTGTAACTACCTCCATAGCGACTGGGGCCCAGAGCAGAGGGGGGCCGGTCAGGGCCCAGGGCCCAGCAGCAGAGGTGTAGGAGGCCAAAGCCCATCGGCATGTGAGCATCGGAGTGATCTGTTCTTCAGAGCCAGCTGGAGCAGAGCTGAAGAGAAGGAGATGGACATGGTGCAGGCAAAAGAACGCTTTCTGAAGGCAGGTGCTTTTTATTTTTATTTTTGGTGGATGCCCATACAAAACTTTGCTATGGGGCCCTGTGATTTTTAGTTACGCCCCTGAGTGGTTCCATTGCTCTTTTATAGAGTAGAGTCAGCCTAAGACAGTAAGTGTATTACTGGCCAGATCACAAAAAAGCCCAAAAAAGAAAACTAATGTAGCTCTACCCCCACAAGGGCCACTGTAATATATGGGTCTTCTGTCCCACACCAGTGATGACTCACCCTCACTCGGATCCAAGTGACACCAAGATACAGTTTAAAACGTTTAAATGGGCTTTATTAAAACTAGCAATTACCCCTGGAAAGAGATAAACTGATTAACAGGATAACAATGTTAACATCAATGATACCATACAACCGCTCAGCAAAAATAAAACAGGATTGGTGTTCGTTCACTTTAACCGCCAATTAGAGGCCTTACCTTAAATGCACTGAACGCGTGGTGAACGAAACTGTCAATTGCACAATACAGAAATACTGTTCAACAAGTACCAAAGGACATATGACTGACTATAAGAACCTATCTAGCTCATGTAGGCCCTAGCTAACCACTGGCCAGTGGGAATTCTACACACACACACAGAGTCTGCCAGCGTTGGGGCCCTTTAAATTCTGTGGTTGAGTACTCAGCCTTTGGTAAAACAGTATTTGTAATCCACAGGATGGAAAGGGGTATCTTCAAAAAATGTCACAGGGTAACAAACATTAACAGATGCGGTGACCCTCTTTCAGATAGAGCTGCATTGTCAGTAAATAGGATCTAGCAGGAATAGGCAAGATCAATTCACACAAAGATGGCAAAAGATCTCTCACCAGTTAGATGCACTTTATATACCTTCCTTCCAGCAAGTGGTAGCTTCATAGCTGTCTCAGCTGACTGGATGGCGATGGGTGCAACACAGGCCGCAGAATCCCCCAAACAGGATGATGATGATGATGACTGCAGCACAGAAATCCGCACTGTTAGCACATCTTCAGAGATCAGGCGAAAGGGTAGAGTAGCATGTTTAAAACTCCCCTCTCAAGCCTGCACCTCCCTTTAGAAATCTCCACAGGAATCACAGACTCTGGCAGTGCACAGGAGACAAACACAAGGGACACGTTCCCCTGTCTGGTTGCAGCATACCACTCTGTGTCTCTCTCCCTGTGTCTTACTCTCTCTCTCCTTGGATGGTGGGCGTGGCTAAAATGGCCCGGCAGCCAATCACAGCTCTCCTGGGCTGCTATTCAATCAAGTCCATCCCTGCCTTTGTTGTTAGGGGTGGGCTTCCTTCTTAGCTACAGCAGTAACCAATCCAAGACCAATCCTGCAGCAGCAGCCAATAGAGTCTCTCCTCCAGTCTCTATAAGCTATCAGTCTAGCCAGAGAAATGCAGTGCAGTGTTTCAGAGAGCAATACTCTGCATATACTACAAGAGCAATACTCTGCCTGTGCTACATCAATACACTAATTGCATTTAAGCCATTAAATTAAGGTACATTTTGGTTGCCCCTTCCTGTTGTGTCTGGGACAGGAAAGGGGGGAAATCCCACCAGTGGGGACACAGACAGCAATACAAACATAGGTTTTAACTAGGGATATACCGAAATTTTGTCCGCTTTTGGCCAAAAATGGTACTTTGGGCAAAATGTCAAAAGTACAATAACAGCTGAAAATGCAGCCGGAAATTTAGTGCATCTCTAGGCTTCTCTCCTCCCTGCTGGGAGCCAGGTCTGTGTCCTCTTCGATGCCCGCTGCTCTGCCCCTGCCTGTGTCGGCAGAGGCAAACGGAAATCCGAGGGGACACAGACCAGCGTCCAGCTGGGAGGAGAGAAGCTTTCAGGAGGCCCAGCGGGGAGGAGACAGCTCGGAATGCTGAGCGGAGCAGAACGGGGGAGGAGTCAGCCAAGTGGGGCGTTGCGGCAGGAGAGCTCGGCCTCTTGTGACAGCTGAGTCAGGATGGAGAGTGGAGGAGTCAGGATGGAGAGTGGAGGAGTCGGGATGGAGAGCGGGATACAAACACTCAGCGATCAACTCATCGCTGAGTGTTTGTATGCTTACTGTGTCCCCAATTATGAATGAACAGGAAGTGCTCTACATCACTTTCTGTTAATTCATGATTGTGGACATAGTAGCTCATACTACATCCACAGCTTATGAACGGACAGGAGCACTCAGGGCCCTGCAGAAAAAGAGATTGAGGACTGTGAGGACTATTTTAAAAGGGAAATATCAGGGGTCTGTTTAGGCCCCTGATATTTCACCGAAGCCCCCAACAGTAAAGGAAAAAATTAAACAAATGTAAAAAATAATAAAATTAAATAACAGTAAAATAAATTGAAAATAATTTTAAAAATGTTTGGAAAAAAAAGTTAGTTTCGGTATCGGTTTCGTCCTGACAAATTTTTTAGTTTCGGTCTCAAAATTTAATTTCAGTGCATCCCCAGTTTTAACCCTTCATCACTCTATCCAAAAAAGAAAAAATGGCTGGAGTTACACTTTAAATAAAAGGAAAGGCTATATAAACAAGTTGCATACAGTTGGTAAGCAATCTGTCTATAGATACCTTCTGTTTACTCTCCACATGACCGCAAAGCTCTGGCTTCTCTGTGTTGATGTGTGAGCCTGACAATGGGGCAGAATTACAGAGAGCCATGGTGTCCACCACTTGCTTCCACTGCTCTCTAATTGTCAGCAGGGGAGAGTTTTCCCTCCCAACAGCTTTGTGGTTTACCTGACCACTTAAGAGAAGATTAAAAAAAGGTATTTACATAGGGATATCTTACCAACTGTATGCAACTTCAGAGCAGTGGGGAGGCAGCATTTTAAACATGGATTATTTTAGCCTTTTCTTCTACTTTAGGAAGAGTTGGGGCTATACAGTATATGGGATCACCAAAATCTAATATCCCACCATTCCTTCAGATTATATTTTTTTGCCAGTGAAACATGTTACCCATATTTATAGACTGTTATTTATTATGATTTATATATTTTGTATATATATGATTTATTTAT